>NC_141076.1:35000-57500 GCF_041138505.1 Cibotium barometz
TGAGAATTTAGCTGCGTTTATACACGCATTTTGCAGGAATTACCCGCGTTAATACACGCGATTTTTAGGAAATAGCCGCGTTAATACACACAATTTTTAGGAAATAGCCGCGTCAATACATGCGATTTTTATACTATCATTAAAAACATATTATGATTTTGTGTTTTCTGGTTTGTACATAGGATGTCATCAACCTCTTCAAGCAGTTCTGGGGAAGATGAGACAATGCGTCATCGTAATCACGATGTGTGGTTGGGACAACGGATCAAATGTATGTGTAATCAATGTCAAGGATGCATTGTACGAGCACGTCGAATTACCTTGAATCACATCTCCATGTATGGAGAATGGAATCAAACAGGTTTAGAGGTGAGTAGATGTAAATTGATGGTATTCAAATGACTCATGGTATCCAAATTAAATTAATAGAGTTGTAATATATAAACTCTAATTGAATCAGGATGCAGTACCACACCCTAACATGGTACCCTACGCGCGACGAGAGCATGCAAAGCGTCGACGAGATGATGCGGGAGCTTTGGGATCTATTGTCAGAGATGAGTGGAAAAGGGATGACAATAGCCCTGCACCCCACGAAGTTGTGGAAGAGGAGGTGCTTGATGATATGGTGCGGAATCTTTTTAAGGATGATCCCAAAGGTATGGACGACGATGATATGGAACAAGAGCATCTTTACAAGGCTTCATCGACACTGGTGTTTGAAGGGTGCACATTCTCTGTTTTACGTGCTTCACTTGAACTACTCAATATACAAACAGCTTATGGATGGAGCAATGCAAGTCTTGACGCATTATTGAAGTAAGCATTCTAACTTACAAATTTGAATTAGTGGTTTAAGGTTTAGGATTTAAGACTAATTATAATTGATGATATTGGATGCAGGCTATTATCAAACATGCTTCCAAAGGAAAATAGACTACCCGCCTCAAGAGACATAGCGAGGTGCTATGTGACATCTCTTGGAGGACTGGATTATGATCGCATACATGCATGCGTCAATGATTGCATTCTCTTTCGTGGGACGCATAAGAAGGCTCTATAATGTCCCACTTGTGGTGAAGCAAGGTATAGAACAGATATGAAGAGTTTTGATGTACCTCGTAAAGTCTTGCGACACTTTCCTATAATTCCTCGCATCAAACACGTGTTCAAGTGCAAATCCATAGCAGAGCTCATGTCATGGCATTCCTCACATTAATCGGATGATGGCATGTGGAGAATTCCCGCAGACACTCCTGCTTGGAAGCATATTGAAGATGAGTGGCCCAGCTTCAAAATAGAGCCCAGAAACTTGAGACTTGGGCTGGGTCAAGCTTGGCCACGAGAGGTGGGTGGGCACGTTCGTCTTCCGCCTGCACCATGGATTATATCAAAGAAAGAGGAGAAGCAGGTAAAGCAGGCCATCACCACTTTGCATACTCCCACTGGATGCATGAGATCATTGAAGGGAGCCTTTACAACCACTAAGAAAAGAGGCGTTGAGCAACTATATGGGTTGAAGTCCCACGATTGGCACAAGATGCTTCAAGTAAGTGTTTTCCAAGTCTTGTACGTACGTTGAAATTAAATTTTGTAATGCCATAAACCATACATACATGTGCTCTTATGTGCGCAGTTCATACTACCTACTAGCATCGACCATTGTGCAAATAAGAGTTTGAAAAAATGTATTTATAAGATGGGCGAGCTTGTGAGGTATGTAAAACCCATGTCAGATCACCCTTCATTATACCTTGCAAAATGAACGTGCATGAGGTATAACGTACTATTTATTTTATTTTCAGATATGTTAGTTCCAAAGCAATTGATCCAGCCACGTTGGATGATGCGCGTGTTATGGTAGTGGAGGTGGTTTGTTTGGTAGAGGAGACTTTTCCGCGAACCATTCTCACAAGTCAACTACATCTCATTGTGCATTTAGTGGACGAAATCGCTTTATGTGGTACTGTGCATGCACGTTGGGGATGTTCTTCCTAGAGCGCTTCATGAAGACCTTAAAAGACTTTGTGAGGCAAAGTGCAAGGCCTAAAGGAAGCATGGCCGAGGGTTGGTTGATACAAGAGTCTCTTGTATATATTTTAGAATTTCTTGGTCAGGTGGACAGCTCTTTGCCACGACTATGGAGCAATGAAGAGGACTTGAGGATGACCTCTATTGTGCCTCAAGGAAAAGGACAGAGTAAAGTAATTGACAGAACATTGATTGATGATCTCAATTTCACTTGTATCCTTAATAGTGATGTGATGAGCAGATGGGTTACAAGATATAAGGATGCAAAGACAAAAAGGCAAGCTGAAAGAGCTCTCTTTCGGAGGCAACATGGCTCTCGGAAGGCGTACCCTAAGCATCTAGCAACACTTCCGAATGATATCCATGTTGATTGGTTGCATGAGAAAATGGAGAGAGCAGAGAGCGACGAGGGGCTGCATATCACGGCGGAAGAATGGGAGTATGCACGAGGATGCATGTCAAAGGTACATAGAACTAATGTTTTGCATTAGTTGTAAGTGATTTGCTTTTAATATTTATTCACATTGCTTACACAAATATTGCTTCTATTTTGGTCCAGTGCACTATGTTCAATGCTATATGGTGTGAAGGCAAGCATTTTCGAACACAAAGAATTGATGAAAAGAGAAATACACAAGATTGCGGTGTCATTAGTAGCTTTGAGGGAGCTAATGGAAAAATGGATGATTATTGTGGCATAATCCAAGACATATTTAGGCTTGACTTTCGTCGCTTCTTTGTGTATGTTTTGGATGTCAAATGGCAAATGAACGTGGTGGAAAAAGGGCCTGATGCAACGATAAAACGCCATGCAAGTGGATATGTAACTATTGACTCTACAAAGTTCTGGCAAACAAAGAAAGATAGGCTTGTATTGCCACAACAATGTGAGCAGGTATGCATTTTTTTACTAATGTGTTTCATATACATATATATCTAAGTTCGCGTACCCCTTGACTTTTGATATGCTAATTAATTACTGTACTATGTGTATTTGAGTAGGTTATCTATCTACCAATGGTGCATGACATCAAATGGTGGTACGTCATCCCTATTGCACCACGTTCCAAAGTGATGTATAATACATTCACTGATATGGAGCATATGGAGGATGTAACAAGCCGCAATGAAGATGATGTCGAACATGCCATTGAAGATGTTATGATCGATGATCAAGAAATAAGAGATGATCATGATAATGAGGATGAGCATGCCATTTCTCATGATCATGAGAATGACCCTACCATTGAGGATGATGGTGATGTTGATGAGGATGATCAGGACATCGATACCATTATCAATGGAGTACCGAATATCGATAGTGGAATAAATTTAATCGTAGCCTTACAAATTGATCAAATGGATATTGATGTTGATCGTTTGGCAAGGATGGATCTTATTGAAGATGAGATCGAACCCTAACCGATTATCACTGTACGTTCTAAATTGATGACATTTCTATCATCTCATATGCATGATTTATTTTTGAATATATTTCATTGTTGTAAATGCATGTAGTGGGATTGTGTAATGATGTATACTGTAATGTACTATGAGATGGTTTAAAGAAAATAGTTTTTAATTTTGTAAAGGAATTCAGTTTTTCTTCAGTTTTTCTCTGCCATGCGTGTATTAATCCGTGTATAGTGGCGTGTATTAATCCGTGTATTAATCCGTGTATAATAGCATGTATTAATCCGTGAATATTACCGTGTATAGATGCATGTATTACTGCATGTATATAAACGCATTTATACACGTGTTGATAAATGCAAATATACACGCGAATACACGCGTCCGATTCTATTCAAATACAAACGCGACCATACACGCGCTCGTAATTTATCGCGTGTATGAAACGCATGTATGGCAGCATTGTCTTGTAGTGTAAATTAGATGAAAATATTACGCTCATGATTATTCAAGAAAGCATGGGCTTAATTGATTATGAAATAGACTATAATGTCCATGGTGATAGAGATCAAGCACGACAAGTATTCGATGAGGTTATCAAATGTGTCCCAAAGCATAAGCTCCTTCAAAAATAAATATGGTTGTGTTATTATTTAGTAACCATTGGTGATAGATTGTATAAGTATTTTTTATTCTTTCTTACTATCTCTAAGTATAAAAAAGATCATGATTGTTATTAATATAGAGCTTGATTATGTTTCATGCAGAAACATGTCATTAAATATCTTGAAGTTGACCTATGACAATAACAAATTGTTGGATATGATCTTCTTTGAGGAGATGCCGCAATTGGGCTTTTTTGGATATCATTATAGCCTAAAATGGGAAGTTCTTGGCTTTGATGGGTGGGATGATATTAATCCTCGATATATAGGATCCTTACAAGCTAGATGACAATCTCAAGCTCCTTTTAATCAAAGAGGCATTGGGATTATTAGATGGCTTTTACATTGTGGGTAGTAGATGTAGGAGCTGTGAGGAAAATTGCTTCATTTTTAGGGAAATATTGAAATGCATTCCATTGAAAAAGTTAGTAAAGATAATGTAATAAGATTTAAGATTATTGATGGATGGGTCTCTCTCTCTCTCTCTCTCTCTCTCTCTCTCTATATATATATATATATATATATATATATATATATATATATATAGCAATAGTTATTATTGCGCTTTATTTTTTATTTAGTGTAAAATATAGTTAGGAGAGGGCAAAAAAATAGAGAGATCATAAGTTTGTTATTTCATGTGTCTTTGTATGTGAATGTGTAGAAGCAAGCACAAGGACGATTGAATCAAAGTTAGAGCTTTCGAGTATAATTCTCTCTTCAACTTGAGGTTAGTTCTTTTGATTCCGTCACTGTCTCTCTCAATTTTTGTGTTAAAAAGGGATGCATAGAGTGAGGATTACCCACAGAGAGAGAGAGAGAGAGAGAGAGAGAGAGAGAGAGAGAGAGTGGATTGTGTACATCAAGATACTTTTTTAATCTCTTTCTATCTTATGAGTGTTTTGTTGTTGAAAATCTGATTGCAAATATTAGTGTAATATTGATATGTTAGAAACCTTTCATTATTTGGACTTCTGCCTTTGAGATTGTTCAGAATATTTAGAATATACAAATTGTAGTAGCCTTGGAGAATATATGCATTTAGTATCTTATATTAATTGTGATAAATATTCTTAAAAAAGTAAAAAAAAAACCTTTCATAGACAATTATATGTGTCACTATGTTCTTCTTTTTGTTGCAGTATACATGTAGGTTACTGTTAAAACCCTAAGATCTCTCTAGATAATTGTTATGCATAAACATGCAGAAATCAGGCATAAACTCAACCACCCAACCACCACCGAGCCCAAGGGATGCACACATGAATCATAAATGAAATACATCATACCTCTACCTTGATGTCCCATACCATCAAGAGGTATAACTCCAATCCAATAGCATGTAGCTATAGTGTGAAATGGTAGATGAGTAGATATGGATCTCTACACAAGAGACCATAGCATAAGCCTCAAGCTTCCTAGCCTCCAAGCCCCCTTGAGTGTGCCCCATGCCCCTATTATATAGGAGGGCCCTCAAGTGACTCTTGACTTTCCATTCCTCATGTGTCACCCTTGGATGCCTGACCCTAACCTTAACCCTTAAGGTTAGTCCTAACCTTGCTCCACTAGAGCTTTTTCCCATGCTCCCATGCTCACAAGCCTAATGTGGGTTAGCCTCCTAGTATATGCACACATAATGTGTATATAGCATAGCACACATAATGTACATATAACATACTTCCCCTCTCTCAAAACATTGCACTCTTGCAATGAAAAGAAGGAGAACTGCACTGAACAATCTCAACCGACTCCCAAGTTGAATTCTCAATTTCCCTATCTTTCCACCTAATTTTAACCTCAGGGATTAGTCAACTACAAAGTTTCCTTTCCCTGAATTCAAGTACCTTATCAGGTTCATGTGGAACATAGGATAATTCATCGACTTCAACGAGTTCTTGAGGAGTAACTGTGTCATCCTCCTCACCTCCCAGTTTCCCTTTCAATCTATCGATATGAAAGACTGGATGAACTCTAACAATTGGAGGTAGTTTTAGTTCATACACAACCATGCCAATCCGATATATAACTCAAAATGGACCACAATATCTAGGAGATAAATTCAAGCATTTTTCCATTGACAAAGTCTGAAAATCTTTAGGAACATTAAAATAAACCAACGCTCCTGGTTCAAAAGACCGAGATGAGCGTCCCCTATCAGCATAAAACCGTGCCCTATCATGAGCACTCCTGATAGAATCCCGAGCTTCGGTCAGAATTTCTTGCATATCTCGCAAGAAATCCCTCGATGCATCAAGCTCGATGTCCTTAAGACTGACATCAATAGGTGCCCTGGGTTAATACCCATACATAAGTATGCAACGGACTAAAAAACAATAGCCATAAATTTAGAACTGTTATAGGAAAATTCCATCATTGGAAGATATTTCCCAATATGATGATTTTCTAGAGACATACACGAAGCATATACTCTACTCTGTTTGCCCATCAGACTACTGCGGCGGATGATCAGAGCAATTCACATTCAAAGTAACTTCCTCGTTGTAAACCTTTCGGAATAAAGTAGGAAAGCATGGCATTATAACAGCAGAAACCAGGGATTGATCGGCGCCCCGACATACCCACATCTCCATATGGAATAATCGACGTCTCGAGTTACCCATATCAACATAGAGAGTCATCAACGTCTCGATGAGTCACATATATCCATCCATAAACCTATCAGGTTGATTGTGTAAATCACCTAAAGTACGGAACTAGAGAAAGAAATGCCAATAAAGGAAGAATCCAAATTTCCTTATCCGAACACAACAAGTGAAAATGCCGACGAGATTTCCCTCATCAAAACATGCAGGCTATAGATAAAAGAAGTTTATCTAAAGAATGCCCACAGTATAACTTCTAGTGAATTTAGAAAATAAGATTGTCTATGAATGTTGAGGTCAACATGCTAAGTGATGTAAGCAAAGCAACAATCTTGAGCCCAAATTATCCCATAAGATAATATATGTGAGGGATCACTAGCGTATGATACCACCCATACATACCTTAACAATTTGAAACTCCCTAGTATGCCGTCTAGGAAAATATGAATAAAATCCTGTAAAAAAGGAATAAGATGGCCTTATCCAGACTTTCACATACTAAACCTGTCTCTATATACTTGAGACTACATCAAGGAATAACTCCTTCTGAGAGTACATCATTAGAAAAAAAATTGAATTATTGGCGCCTTTCTAATGATAACTACCCAAAACACAATAAAGTTAGGGTAGAAAAATAACTCACCTAGATACATAAGCAACTAGGTATCTGAGTTGGAATATGTACAAGACTACAAGGAACATAGTCCAAAATCATGTGCAAAAAACAAAGGCAAATGCTACCTTCAAAGCACATGTAAATATTCAAAAGATCAAAAGATCCTTATAAAACCATGGATAAAAGCATAGAAGCTCCTCGAATCCATAAAAACCATAGTTGATCATAAAAATCAATGCATACCATCTAATGGACATAAATCATACCAAAAGAAGCATTAAAATTGGTGGCCAACTCATCATCAATCCGGAGTATATGAACGTTATGTTGTTCAAATAAAACTCCAAAGTAAGAAAGTGAAACACATGTGTGTAGCACTCAATAAAAAACCCCTAGACACACAAGTGAACTAGGCAGCACCTGATGAGTCCATATAAACTTGGAAAACATCCAATAAAATCCACCAAAACAAACCGATCAACTAACCCATGATATAATTTGTCTTAGGCTTAAGAAATTAAGCACAATCCACACTTTAATAAGTGCCAAAATAAATTATCATGGAAAAGTGTCAAAGGTGAAACACACTTTGAACGAAAATTATAGCCATCAAAAGAAATTAAGGAACACGTCCAAAAAGAATGGCTAAACAATGGTAAAAAATCATGAATACATCGTTTAGAATTAATCTAAACATAAATATCCATTAATACGAGATATAATCATATTAATAATATGCGAATAACCCGCATCTATCTAATGTCAGCACGAGGAAATGTACTTCAACATTAAATAACCCTCAAAAATATTAAATTCTCGAGAAAAAAAATTATCATGATTTTTTTCTAATTTTCCCAAATTTTACAGGGTCTCAAAATATAATAATTTTGAATCCCACCAAACCTATCTTATGGCATTCCAAACCTATATTTTTCCAGAAAATTTTTAGCAATTAATTTTGCCAAAATATCATTGATATTTTAAAAAATACCAATTTTTAGGATTTCTAAATATAATATCTAGAATATTCCTAATTTTCCCTGAGAATCCCATCGTTCACGAAATTTCCAATTCCATCCGACAATTCTCAAATCCAATGAAAATTTTTAATTTTAATGGATTTTTCTAATTTTCTGGTTCAAAAAATATATTTTTAAAGGAATTTGAATGGTCATGGGCGCCCGAATGGACACACCACATGCCAAACACCAACCCCACATTTTTCCAAAATTTAAAATAACCTCTGTCTAATTTTCCACTAATTTTTAGGAATTTTTTGAAATTTTTAATCAACCCCGAACGCATTTAGAATACGAACGGTCAAAAAATTTCGGAATTCCAACGGTTTTCCCGGAATACGAAAAGCCAAAAGTTTTGGGAAAATGAAAAGACAAAAAAAATCGAAATGTGAAAGGTCAAACGTTTCCGGAATACGGAAGGTCAAAAGTTTTTCCGGAATTCGGAAAGCCAAAAGGTTTCGGGAAAACGGAAAGCCAAAGGTTTTCCGGAAGATGAAAGGCCAAAAATTTTCAAGAAGAAATTTCCAGGAATTTTCAGAGATTTTTTTCCTCAAATCCTGTAATTTTCAGTAATTTCCACGCTTTTTCCAAGCTTTTTTTGAAATAAATTCAAAAGCTTTTTTTGAAATAAAAAACTCATTTTTAAAAAAAATGAAAAAAATGCTTTATTGGCTTATAGCCAATTTGATTTTTTTAAGGGGGGGCGATTTTTTTCGCCCGGCTGCAGCGCAGTCCTCCCCCCCCCCCCGGTCGCCTGCGCGTGGTCAATCTGAGAGAGATGGAGGGAGTGAAAAACTCCCTCCTCACCTTCTTCTCCCCTCTTTCCTCTCCTTCACCTCCTTTCCATTCTCTTTCTCCACCCTTCTCTGTTAATCAGAGATTAGCTCAATTTTTAATTAAGCTTTTTTAATTAAACCCTTAATCATAATTAACATTAATTATGATTAATGTTTTAAAAAAATTCATTTTTAAGAGAATTTTCACCCGAAAAAGAGAAAGAAAAATCAGATTTGAGAGGCGGAGAGAACCCCATGCACACGGGAGAGCAATTCATGCATCAAGACGCTGTCCCCTACTGAATTTTCAGTAGAAATTGACAGAAATTTGATCGCATTCCCGCGGAAAAAACCCGTAAAAATGTATAAAAATACATTTTTAATCATAAAAATGCTCAAAAATTTCCAAAAAAATTAGGAAAAAATTTCTAAAAATTATAGAAATTCAGGGAATTCATTCTCTCAAAAATATCCACCATAAAATTTATGGTATTTTTGTAAAAAAATTCCATTAATGCTTGATTTTAACCATAAAAAATAGGAAAAAATAGCATTAACTCACGGAATTTCCCCGCAATGTCGATTTGTCCATTGAATTGTAGTTACATTCCAATCACCAAATTGATGATCCATGTGTAATTCATCAACACAAATCAACAAAAAATAACATTTTATTAGTAAATATTAAAATTTACAAAAAAAATCAACAACAATTAAATAGAGATTGCTCTGATACCACTGTTAAAACCCTAAGATCTCTCTAGATAATTGTTATGCATAAACATGCATAAATCAGGGATAAACTCAACCACCCAACCACCCCTGCCCAAGGGATGCACACATGAATCATAAATGAAATACATCATACCTCTACCTTGATGTCCCATACCATCAAGAGGTATAACTCCAATCCAATAGCATGTAGCTATAGTGTGAAATGGTAGATGAGTAGATATGGATCTCTACACAAGAGAAAATAGCATAAGCCTCAAGCTTCCTAGCCTCCAAGCCCACTTGAGTGTGCCCCATGCCTCTATTATATAGGAGGGCCCTCAAGTGACTCTTGACTTTCCATTCCTCATGTGTGACCCTTGGATGCCTGACCCTAACCTTAACCCTTAAGGTTAGTCCTAACCCATGCTCCACTAGAGCTTGTTCCCATGCTCCCATGCTCACAAGCCTAATGTGGGTTAGCCTCCTAGTATATGCACACATAATGTGTATATAGCATAGCACACATAATGTACATATAACAGTTACTAGGGTTAGGTATATGTTGGCAAAGATACATAGAGATAATTGTAGGTTACTAGGGTTAGGTATATGTTGGCAAAGATACATAGAGATAATTGTAGAGCTTTAAGATATTAATTTTGGATTTTAGCAAAATGGAGCTTCAAAATGATAACAACCGCTCCAAAGATGTAGTGGATGTGGATGATTCTTCCAATGAAGAAGTAGCTTTGTCCATGGCGCTTGAGTTGATGAATGTTTGAGCTGCAAAGCGCCTTGCTCGGTCAAGGTCTCCATCTGGACAAACAAGTTCTAAACGTCTACAAACTATTGCAGTTACAATGCGACGCACTGAGAAAAATTCGATTGCTTGCAAGGAGTACTTAGATGCCCTTTGGGATGAGATTCGTGGAAGTGGCAGCCAAAGGGGAGATACGTTAAGAGATGAGTTGACTCATCATCTCCATCACGTCCATGATAGTAGTGGTCACATGGAGGCAAACTAACTAGACATGATTTCTTTCATGAAGAACATGCATGTTCAAATTGGGGAATGTCTACATGGATGTAATGGGCAATGTAAAGAACACATAGATTCTCTAAAAGATCAAGTGCGTACATTAGGCGTGGAGGTATTGAGTCTAAAGATATTTGTTAATCGACTCAATGCAATTATGAAAAGGACGTGCCGTGTTTTAGAAGCTAGGGTAGTTTCTTAGAGATTTGTGAGGGGGATGATATTTTCTGATCAAGGGTCAAATTGTATTCCAACTTTAAGATTTGGCTCTTCATTTTGGCGATATATATGAAATTTTTATTTTCTCAAATTTAATACTTCTCTCTTCCATCTCTCAATATGTTTCAACTCTACCTTCCTTTATCTCTCTCTCTCTCTCTCTCTCTCTCTCTCTATATATATATATATATATATATATATATATATATATTTGTGTGTGTGTGTGTGTGTGCGTGTATCTCACTGTCTATCTATGTCATTGTCTCTCTCTTTGTCTATCTCAAGTATTATGTTTTTTGAAGTTAAGAAAAATAGTATTCGTTATTTTGTGTTTCGAAGGAGATTGAAGATGGCTAGGAGCTGTACATACTTGAGTTCGAACCAAGTTCGTTGGCTTTGAATTTTGGATGCAACATACATGACTCGTCAAGTGATGGTCACGGACAAGGACTTGCATTCGAAAACAAAATGGTGCTAATTTTACGGATTACTTTAACATAGCTGGAATTGAAACATTTGGAAGGGTTGAAAATGAGGATCATAGTGAAACCCATGGTGGGATTCAAGAAACAGAACAATTCTCAATGCTACGGTTCTTAAAGAACCTATCAATGAACGTCACAATGCTCAAACACATAGAGATTTGGCATGAGGCCCTTTCTCATTTGATTTAAATGAGCTACCTATGGATGATAATTCCCATTCTATAATGTTTGAGGTGAGTGTTTTCTTTTCCTCGAAATGTCAAGCACCCAGCAACTATGGTGGTATATTGTGGAGATTATACTCTTCACTCATTAGGAGCCCTTTCTTACAAGTGCCATTTTTGTGGTGCAATAATTTGGAAGTGTGAGGCGTCAAGAAAGCTTGGAGAATATGTGGGCAAACACTGTTGTGGAAGTGGGAAGGTCTCTTTACTAACATTGGAAAATCCACCTCCTGCATTGGTGGAGTTGTTGCGTGGTAATGATAATGCAAGTAAGGAATACAGAAAGAATATATGCTCCGAATAATAATTCCTTGGCATTTGTTTCACTGGGTGGTCACTTAGATAGTCAGTTCACTAGGGGAGGAGGAGTATTCAATTTTCGAATATATGGTACCACCTATCATCGTGTTGGTTTTGTCATACCTAATAAAACCTGAGATGCGGCTCCTCGATTTGCTCAGCTTTATGTGTATGATACAGAGCATGAGTTAGAGAATAGACTTCATGGGATGCCCTCTTTAAATCATAACATTGTTGAAAGGTTGCAAACAATGATGTATGTACATAATCCATACACCCGTGCACTTAGTTCAATGAGAGAAGTCCACATGCAGATTTGAGAATGGTCATCTCACTGAAGCTTGATCAACCTCACGACAATACTTGGCCCCTACAGGAAGTAAGGTAGAAGCTATCATGCCAGTTCAAGGAGATGATTTTCATGTGGGGCATAGAGACATTCAAATAATGTCACGCACAGGTGCTATAAAAAAAATATCTAACTTGCATCGTTCATATATGTCTCTATTATATCTTCTTCTATTTCCTCAAAGGAGAGGATGGTTGGCATGTTGGAATTCCACTCAATGGTAGGAATAGAGAAGGCTCAAATGAGGATACAAAGACCGTAACTCACCGACAATATTATGCTTATAGACTACAGATTAGGGAAGATACAAATGCATGTCTTCTATGCGGTGGTCATCTTTTGCAATAGTACATTGTTGATGCATATAGTAGCATGGAAAAATCTAGATTAGTATGGATACGCAATAACTAGAAAGCATTGTGTGCTGAAGTATACCAGGGTCTTACAGATATGGTTAATTTAAGCGAGTGGGTTAATAGAGTCTTTATAGGCATTGCTGGACGTAGGGTGGTACTGCCATCTACATATACTGGGGGACCTAGATATATGCATTAATTGTACCAAGATTCAATGGCTATTGTTAGTAGAAAGATGGGTAAACCTGACCTGTTTATCTCCTTTACTTGCAATCCCAAGTGGGATAAAATATAGGCCAATTCAGAGGAGGCAGGGGGAGCCAAAGAGGTCGTGGAAATTGGCAAAGGCAGTATAATGATACACGTGGATGCTTTTATTGTGGTCGTAAGCCTGGACATGTGTAGGCAGATTGTTATAAGAAGCAGGCTGACATGCAAAATGGGAAAATGTAGCAAAACAACTATGCATCCTCAAGCAGAAACAATGAGGATAATGAAAGGTTGTTTGTTATGCAGCATGTCGTTAATGCCATGTCTGAAAATGTTGAAGCAGCACATAAAGATGATGTATGGTACGTTGATTCAGGTGCTTTGAACCACATGACAAGTCATGGGGAGTGGTTCAAGGAGATGAAAAACCTTGAAAGACCAGGTTTTGTGGAAACAGGGGATGACACTGCTCATCCAATTGCCCATGTTAGAGATGTGCCATTGTCTATGCAGGATGGCAAAGTGAAGTACCTTGCAGATGTACTTCATGTTTCGAACATAACAAAGAATCTAGTTTCAGATTTGGTTTAACCGTAATGGTTGTTATGTAGAAGGTTTAACCCTAATGGCTGTTATATAAAAGACTTTAAAGATAAGTGTAGGTTGGTTGCAAAAGGCAACATAGTGGGCAGAATGTTTATATTGAATGTAAATATGCCTGAAGTGAGTGCTGCAATATTTGCAAATGGTTCAAGAGTTGTTGCAGATACAAAAATTTAGCATAAGAGAATTGGGCATGTAAATGTGCAAAGAATGAAGTCTATGTAGACTAAAGAAATTGTGACAAGGCTACCTAAGTTTAAAGTTGAAGGTATGCAAAAAGTTTGTGAAGCATGTCAATTTGGAAAGCAAACAAAACATGTATTTCCACATGACAGAAATGTGAGCAGGAATGTACTAGATGTTGTGCACTCAGATGTATGGGGTCCTGTGAAGATTATGTCTATGTGTGTCTGTAGGTACTACGTAACATTCGTTGATGACCACATGAGAAAAGTGTGGGTGTATTTCATGAAGGAGAAGAGTGAAGTGTTCACTCATTTTCAAAATCTCATAATTATGGCTGAAAAATAGATAGGAAAGCACAATATTCATAACACTCATGGATAGTGTCTTGAAACCTTATTTAGGAAAATTTGTGGTGGTTTTCCTGATGATATCTTGATCTATAGTTGCACTAAGAAAGAACATCTTGAAAACTGGCAAGAATTTGAGTTACTTAGGAAGCATTCACTTTATGCCGCCAAAGAGAGTAAATGTGAATTCTTCGTTAAAGAAATTCAATACTTAGGCCACATAATCTCAGAAGACGAAATTCATATGGATACAACGAAAGTTGAAGCCATATTGAAATGACCACATCCTACAAACTTAGAAGAATTACAAATTTTTCTTGATTTGTTTGGATTCTATAGAAAGTATGTTCAAGATTATGCTAAGATAGTTGTTCCCGTGGATGGATCCGCTCAAAGGAAAGGGAAAGACCTTCGTTTGGGGGGATTCCCAACAACGAAAGTTTTGAAAAACTTAAGGTAGCTATAGCTACAACTCCCATTCTCCAAGTTGTCGATCCGAATCAACCTTTTGTGGTTGAGAAACAGATGCTAGTAATAATGCAGTAGGAGCTGTCCTCTTACAAGGGGGCAAATCTATTGCATTTGAAAGTAAAAAGTTGGACCGAGCTCAACAAAATTTTGCAGCTTATGAAAGGGAGTTATACGCTATTATTCATGCCTTAAAGAAGTGGAGGCATTATTTATATGGTACCAGATTTGAGATAGTCTTCGATCATGAGAGTATCAAATGGCTATCTAGTCAAAAAGAGTTGAAAGAACGCAAAGCTCGATGGGCAGAGTTTCTCCAAGAGTTTTACTTTCAACTAAGGTATAGAAAAGGATGTTACAATGTGGTAGCCAATTCATTGAGTCGCATGCCCGTGGTTGCGTTTTACTCAAATTAAGAGTGATTTTTTGGAATCACTTAAGGGGAAGTGCATTGATAATCCGCATTATGCCCAAGTGTGGAGTTACATAGAGAAGAGGGATCCCTTGACTATAAATAAAGATAGCCCTATTAACAAGATAGACACTTCCACTAGCGGTATGTTTTCAGAGATGTCTCAAGGAGACACATGTGTCACTTAGAAGTGATGAAAAAAATCGTTGAAAGAATTTTTCCATCGATAATGGTTACCTACGTTACAAAGGTAGAGTATGTATACCTCTGGACTCAGACATTAGGCATCGTATTTTATATAAATGTCATGATAATCCGAGTGTTGGTCATCCTGGAATACGAAAGACATATGCACTAGTTAAGAGACAATTTTATTAGTTTGGCTTAAGTAAGGGCATCCAGGACTATGTCTTAAAATGTCAAAAGTGTCAGGTCAATAAAGTAGAACTCCTAAAGGTAGGTTGTTCACTAAGTCCAATAGAGATTCCAAATGGCAAGTGGGACAATATCTCAATGGAATTTATAGTTGGATTACCTAAAACAAACCGAGGCCACGATTCGAATTGGGTAGTCATGTGGATAGGTTGATTAAAATGTGTCAATTTATCCCAAAAAACAATAGTGACTACACCTCAACTAGCCAGGTTATTGATTGAAAGTATCTATCGACTATATGGCTTACCTGCCGATATAGTTAGTGATATAGATACAAAGGTTAATAGTCATTTATGGGGTGCTATGTTCAAGAGTTTGGACACCATGCTAAGTATGAATACGAATGATCATCCTCAAAGTGATGGTCAAACCAAGAGAGTCAACCAAGACTTGGAAGATATGCTATGAGCATATGTAAGTAAAAAGAAACCACTTGGAAAGAATATTTACCCATATTGGAATTTGCTTATAATAGTGCCAAACATTCAACCACGGGATCTAGTCCATTTATGTTGTTGTATGGTTTTCAACCACGAGCTCCAGTGGTCATTGAACTCGAGAAAGAAAAGTTACAAAAGGTTAAAGATTTTCTTCAGGATATCCAAGAGATGATGAAAATCACAAAAGATAATTGTAAGAGAGCTCAGAACCATGCTAAACATTATGCATACAAAGATCGTAGACAAATCATCTTTGAAGAAGGTGACCAAGTGTTTTTAAAGGTTCCTACACATTTCGAATCTTTGAAAATGGGCAAAAGTCCGAAGCTATCTCCAAGGTATTCTAGTCCATTTACAATACTTAAAAAAGTAGGCAGTGTTGCTTATAAGTTAGCTTTACCAAAAAGCTCTAAAGTTCATCCAATTTTTCACATTAGTAGACTGAAAAAGAAGTTGGGTGATGACGATAATCTCGTCAGTCAAGAGATCCTAGTAGAACTTATCGAACCCCCATCCTTACCACACGAACCAAAAAAATTTCTTGGATTTCCAAGAGAAAAGAACTTGACACTCTGTATGACAGTAGTGTTTATTCAGGTGGAACCATAGACTAGAAGAAGGTTCTACCTGGGAAAAAGTAAGGACACTCAGAAAGATGTTTCCAAATTTTATTTTCGATGACGAAAACTCCTCCTAAGGAGGGAGTAATGACAACGGAATTAATCATTGGAAGCCTAGAGAGCACGGGCATCCGGACAAGGCATGAGGGGAGCCAAAAAGACCAGATACGGACTCTAGGGTGATTAAGCACTAATAAGAGTGGTCGACAGGGATTTCATTAACGTCTTCACAATTTCATGATCACGTTAACAAAACCTGTTGTTAACATATTAAAACTTGTGATCACATTGTATATTCACATGACCTGAGCAATGACCTACCAGAACCCACTAGTCCCATAATACCTCCGGGCTTCACCGACACCCATCGTGGAACTTTTGGGGAGATAGTCCTTGTTTTGGGGGCGTGATATCTATCCTCAAAGTACTTGTAGAGCTCTCGAGTTGTTAGAAGTGTCCTCTTAGGAAGAACATCCTTATCTTAGGGGCTGTTGTCTTTCCTTGTAGGCACTCCTAAGGCTATTGAGTCACTCATCCTTAGTTCTTTGAATTGGGGGTAGGGTGGTGTGGTTCGTAGCTAATACTTGCGGAGATTTAGAAGTGTTAGAAGTGTCCTCTTAGGAAGAACATCCTTATCTTAGGGGCTGTTGTCTTTCCTTGTAGGCACTCCTAAGGCTATTGAGTCACTCGTCCTTAGTTCTTTGAATTGGGGGTAGGGTGGTGTGGTTCGTAGCTAATACTTGCGGAGATTTAGGGACAAAGTTGGATTCATTCAGCTTTGCATTTGAGCTATGTAGGTAATCTACCTCATTCTGCTTTATGAATGGTTTGATGGAGCCAAGAGTCCTGCTGCTAGGGGCTTGTATTGGTTCTTGATACTTGATATAGTTTAGAGTAGACAAGGGTCTATTGTCCTCTCGGGGGGGTCACTATATGTAAAATATCCCTATCGCGTGCGTTCAAGGCCTATATTTTAAATCCCTTATTTGTGAATTTTTTAATCTATATAATATCCCCTTTTCTTTATGAATCTGTAAATTTTTTTGATAAATCATACCCTTATGTAAATATATTTCTGTAAGTTTCATAAATTAAAATTATGCTTCTGTTGAACGCACGTGATATTCACATTTTTTTGTGAGTGACCCCCCCGAGATTGTCCTATACCTCATTCTGCTTTATGAATGGTTTGATGGAGCCAAGAGTCCTGCTTAGGGGCTTGTATTGGTTCTTGATACTTGATATAGTTTAGAGTAGACAAGGGTCTATTGGGCAAGCATAGATCTTTGATTTTCTTTTTGTGAATGTTAGAGAAGGTCTAGATCTTTGATTGTGTAAAGTATCCTTAATTGGGTACAAAAGGCATCCTTCATTGGGGGTGCAATGTGCATGATAGTTTCGAAGTAGTTTTGTAGTCAGACCTTGCAAGATAGTTTCGAAGTAGTTTTGTGTTATGTGATGATCTTTTGTGTTTGTCAAGATAGTTTCGAAGTAGTTTGTCTGCTAATGTATGTTTTGTAATACATGAGTGACTTTGTTGTTTTTTCATTTGTGTATTCATTGTTATATGCTTGGTTGAATAGGTTATTTGTTGAGATGGAGGACAATGTTGGATCCAGTGATACCTCCAATAGAGTCCAAATTCCAAATAGTAGGAAAAAAAAGGCACCTGGGATAGAGTGGCAATATGCAATTAACGTTGGTGATCGATTCATAGATTGGGAGTGTAAGCTATGCCACGCAGTAAAATCAGGTGGGGCACCTCGACTAAGAGAACACTTAATAGGCGGACCGAAGAAAAAGTCATGTACCCACCCCTCTGCACCTGCAGTGGCCAAACGCATAAGAGAAGAAATTCAAAAGAAAGATTCAAGAAAACATTACACTCCTACCGTTAATGTATCAAGGCAGCAAGAACACTGTTGTTCTAATCATCAAACTCCCGCTACATCGCCTACTTATACTCCGAACGTCAATGTGCAACCAGAAAGTAATCTACCCAGTGCATCTTCCTGCAAGCGGAACTTTGACGTAGGAAATATACCCATGTGTTAAACTTCATTGCAAGAAATCCTACGTCAAGGTCGGCTTGATGATGCACAAATCGCCCTTGCTGAAGCGATTTACTTTTCTGGGAGTGCTATGATGATGGTGGACAGTGAGCATTGGAAGAGAGCATGGAAAAAAATTGGTGAGTTTGGACCAGGGTTTTCACCGCCTACGTACCATGCTATGCGAAATGATCTATTAGAGAAATGTTATGCGCAAGTAAAAGAACGTATACAAAGAATAATTCTTAGCAATATAGAGCTTTCTGGATGTAGTATAGTAAGTGATGGATGGTCTAATGTACAAAGAAAACCATTAATTAATATAATGGTTATTTCACCTAGAGGTGAGACTTTCATCCGTGCCGTGGATTCTGCTGGTTCAATCAAAACTGGTTCTTACATTGCTCAAGTCATTGGCTCTGTGATAGAGGAAGTGGGTGCCAAAAATGTAGTCCAAATCGTCATGGACAATGCAAAGAATTGCAAGAATGCATCCAAAATCCTAAAGCGACACTATCCACATGTTTTTCCGATAGGCTGTAATACTCATAGTTTGAATCTTGTATTAAAAGATTGGTATAAAAGTGATGATACCAAATGGTTTGCCTCAATCGTCGACACTGCTCGCCAGCTTGTGAGATTCATGCTCAAGAGACAGAGAGTGTTAGATATTTTTCGACCTCGCATGTCAGTTATGTTAAAGCTTCCAACGGCGGCAGCGGCGGAGACTAGGTTTTGTACTAACTTTTACACTTTTGAGTCTCTTCTTCGAAATAAAGATGCAGTTTGCGAAACATTTACATGCATGGCATTTCATGACTGGGGGAGAGCACTCAACTTGAAAAAGTGAAAGAGAAAATCAAAGTCTTGAAGGCAGCGCTCACGAGAAGAAGTTAGTGGAACAGTGTGATGGATGCATACCATGTAATGATGCCTGTTATGTATGCCGTACAAAGTCTTGATCAAAGAGCGCCTAATCTCGAGAAAGCATGGATGCAATGGTGGACTGTCTAGCGGAGTTTGGAGTGTCCTAAAAAATTAGAACATTCAGTGTGGTGGAAAAGCAATGGCGTGTACCATTCTCCAGTAGACAAAGAAAAGTCCTATTGAAGTACTTTCATGCTAGATGGATTGGAGCGCATTCACCACTACACAGTGTTGCTTACATGTTAGATCCTGAATATTGGAATATGGATTTGATGTCCAACATTGAGGTGGTGCAAGATTTTTATAAAGTGGTAAACACTTTTTATAATAACGTCGATGATCGTGTAAAGTGCATAAAGGAGATGACCTCATTTCGATTGAAAGAGGGTTTATTTTCCAACTCCCTTGTTCAACAAATGGCTAAAGAGCAACCTGCATGGAAGTGGTGGATGATGAATGGTGGTGAGCATTATGCTTTATTGCGCAACCTTGCGATGAAGGTTCTAAGTAAGTGCTCTTCAAACTCAGGCTCAGAAGGAAACTGGAGCATGTACAAATATATTCACAGTACTATTCGCAATCGACTTCTTACAGATCGAGCAGATAAACTTGTTTACATGTATTGCAATGAAAAGATCTTGCGAGACATTGAAAGCGAAGAGTATGAAGAAGATATACCCAGATGGATGTACGATTGTGATGATGTAGTAGACGAGAACTTTGATGTTGGACGCACGTCATGCACTATCCTTAAGATAGAAGACAATTTGGACATTGACTTAGATGAGCTTAATTTAGCAGACGAGAGGGTAAACGGTGAAAGAATTTTGGAGCAAGATACTGACATAGAGGAAGAAGTCATTTCATTAATTTCATAAAAAGTACTTGTACAAATGATTGTATTTGGAGAAATTATCAATACAAAAGTAGGATTTATGTCTTTCTTAGCTTTCATCTTGAAATAAATTGCGAATTGCACTAGGAGTTGCATCTAAAGGTCCTGGTGGTTTATATTTACTAGCCATGCCGAACACTGTATAAATACCTTGATTTATTAGGACACTACACAATGCACATGTCGAAATATTTTGCATTTGCCTCACTAAACATATTAAGTGGTAGTAGTGTCCACAGGGTAGTATATACTGGCCATTCCACCCATCGAATACTTTGTAACATACAAGACATTGGGGGGTGGAGGAACTAGTAGCCTCAACAAAAACTCCCACAAGATCAGGATGTATCAAAAAATGAGAGATGTGGTTCCCTTGCGCACAGGAGCTATACGTGAAGAGATAGTCTGTACATCTTGGCTGATCTTTGTGAGCTACTCTTGAATCCCTCTATTGGCCAGGGGAGGAGTTGACGCTTGAGATAATCGTACAGCTTCTTTCTCCTTCTCTGCTAGCTATGTCCCTAAGTTTTCTTTGACCTTGTTTAACTCCAATACAGCGCCCTCCACCATGAGAGCAAGTTCCTCCCTTGTGAATGTCACTGTCTCTTCACGTATGTCGTGGGTGTTGACAGTGGCCTCTCTGGAGGCGAAGTCCACTGGAGTTTCTAGGATAAATTGTGCATATAGCATCTTAGCAAAATAGAGTGGAGCGTCGGCGTTATGGAGAGGACGGCCGTACACCTCCAAGAAAATGCGCTCGGCATTAATTTTGATATCATTATGAGTGCAACGCGAAACCTTCCATCTTCCCTTCTTAATCTTGCCATCTGGACATGGCCATATTTCCTTTATCATCTCTGTGGTTACGCGTTTATTTATGTCTTTCCATTGGGCATAAGTAGGATTTGTCCATTTCGACAACCTGCATGCTATTCTCGTAGCTTCGCGGGCTGTCAGTCCATGTGCAAGGGCCTTCATTCGCTCATATGCCTTCTTGGCTAACTCTTGATGCTCGTTTGCTTGCGCTTCTGCCATATCTGCATGAACGTAAATGACTTTAGGATTTTAATGAACTGTAAAGATCAATCTAAGATAAATTGACCATTACACACACCCCTCGTGTGGCGGACCACCCACATCCTGCCGCGCATTGTGACAATGGGCAGTTGCCCGCACGAACACACACACCCACACACCCACACAAACACCCACACCCACAACTCTCATTACCTGTGTATACTGTCAGCAATGAACTCCCAAAGGGCCCCCCGGGCCCTTATATATACAAAATTCTAGCCCCCCGGGCCCATATATATACAAAATTCTAGCCCGTCGGGCTAGATGATGACCTCGACGGGTCCCGCCAGGTTTTTAATTTTCCCGGCGGGACCGCCGAGTATTGCAAAATCCCAGTGGGATTTTAGCCGGTTATCAGGGAACCTCCCACCGGTTTTTTTGGGAACATGTTAACACATGTTATTAACAAAAAAAAATTTGTGATCACGTGAATATAAAATCATTGGTGGTCGAGCACATGTGAAGGGCAGCTAGCTAATAAAAGAATGGGATCCAATCTTAGAGGGGGATGTTTATTTTGGTTGTGGTTTGGAGGAGAACCAAGAGCTCTCAACATCCATGTCTTGAGAAGGGAGTCATGCAATCATGGCTGCCTTACACCATCCCAAACCAAGAAAATCGCTCTCGGTACAACTGATCAGAGTAGATTTCTGCATATTAATGTATAACCCTAAAGCAAGACCAAAAGTATCCCAAATAGCCATAGCCTTCTTGACATTCTCTCTCTCTCTCTCTCTCTCTCTCTTCAACTATGTCAAAGTCTCTTACTCTCTGTAAACCTCTCTATTTCTTTCGAGTTGGCCAACTCTCTCTCTCTCTCTCTCTCTAACACTCGCACACTCACTCTTTCTCTCTTTTACACCTAGTCTTTCTCTATAACCTACTCTCTTTACTTTTCTCTAACTCACTCTTTCTAACTTTATCTCCCTAACTCGCTCTCTTTAACTCTCTGTAACTCTCTCTCTACCTCACTCTCACTCACTCTTTCTAACTCTCTCTCCCTTTAACTCTTTCTAACTCTCT
>NC_141076.1:62500-77500 GCF_041138505.1 Cibotium barometz
CCTTGTGATATTTGTGTCCTTTTAATGATGTATTTTGTAGAAAAGCTATCCGACACTTGCAAGTAAGTTGTTATCCTCCATAACTTAGTAAATAATTCTTCCAATATTTCTATGTAAGTTTTATCTTTCAAACAGCGATTTGGACACCTTCCAAGTAAGCTTCTTATTTCTATCCTTACAATAGTAATCATGCTTAAATATTTATGCGTAAAATCTCAAACCATATTACTATAAGTTTTATTTCTTATAAGGTCATAATTTGATATAACCCTAGTTAGGTTTTAAAGAATATTTATAATTCAATCTATTCGTATTGCTTTCTCATTTTTCTCAATATGTAGAACATCATTGCAATCGAACATATGTAAGGTACACCCCCTTTACGCTTAACTCAACCTTATGGTTGCTAGGTTTCATATTTATTCAAGTTATTTCAACTTTAAATACAAATTAATCTTTTCATTATCATCTCACTTGACATTAAAGTAAGTACATAAATTTAGACTTATTTACTTACAATCAATTTTATCTATTGTTTATTTACAATCTCACACCCTCTCAAAGAGCTTTTCAACTCAAGGTTAGTATTTCCTATTCTTATATCCATAATCAATTTATCTTTTATTCTTATGATGATTAGTTCCTCATGAATTATGTTTAACAACTTTATATTCCCTATCCATAGAAACAATAATGATTCTTCACATCTCTTTGGAGTGTTAAAATGATTTTTGACAGATAATTTCAATAACACCACAACGATGGAGGTACGTATATATTCACTTCCTTTTGTAAAAAGTTTTCAAAATCCTTTCTATAATAATAACAAAACATATAATAACGGCATATAAGAGCGGTGTAGATTAGATATAAAAATATTTTTGTTAAATTTTTTTGTAGAAAGAGATGTACCTTTTCGGAAATAAAAAAACATATAATAATGGCATATAAGAGCGGTGTAGATTAGATATTCTTTTTAAAGTTTCATTCTGTAGGAAGAGTTGGATATTTCGGCGTCCTAACTCAAAATCATCTCCTTGACTTGGTAAAATAGCTGCTACTTCACTTGAAGTAGGTGCTATATATTGCTTAGATTTTGATCGAGACTCATAAATCACCATTCTCAAATAAGCATATGGTTGATGAGCTATTCGTTCACCCATCGCTTTAAAAGGATGAGCATAAGGATTGTAAACATGTAGCGTATCTTGTAATATTTGTAGACTTAAAGAATCTAAATCTGGCATGCTATTAATCTGATTTTGCAACTCTTGATCAGTATCATACACGTATAATTGTGCATAATGTGGCGATTCTCCTTGTTTCATTGATTTAAGCACCCATGGATAAAAAAGCAAGAAGATTGTTATATGCCCTTACGTTTTGATAGAAATATCAGAAGCACTCTGACCTAGAAAAAATGGAAATGATCGTCCAGCTCTCATAGCACATGTATTTTTTGAGAAGCATATTGATTTAATGAAGTCCATAAAGAATGATAACCTATTTGGTAAAGTAATTGGTCATGTCTCAGTGATGATTGAGTTTCAAAAAACAGGCTTACCTCATTCTCATATATTGTTCTTGGAAAATCAATACAATCTAGCAAATATAAATGATTCTGATAAGCTGGTATGCGTAAAAATACAAAATAAAGAGATGTATCCAGAGTTACATCATAACATTACACAATTCAACATCCATGCACCATGTGGATCCATTAAACCTTCAGCACCATGCATGTCAAAAGGAAAATGTACTCGCCATTATCCACAAAAATTCTCAGAATCAATAGTGGTTGATGAATATGGTTTTCCAATTCATATGAGATGTAATGATGGACAAAAAATTCAAGTAAAAGAAGGTTGCCTAGGGATAATCGTTGGGTTGTAACTTACAACCCATATTTGTCATTGAAATATAAAGCACATATCAATATAGAAGTATGTTCTACCATCACAATAGTGAAATACTTATACATGTATGTGTACAAAGGACACGACAGAGCCACAGTAAGGTTTCAAGCAACAAATCAAACAAATTTTCAACAACTTCAAAATCAAGATGAATATATCATGGATGCAATTAACAATTTCTTAGATGCACGATATGTGTCTGCCTCAGAAACCTGTTGGAGAATCTTTGAATATGGCATACATGAAGAAAAGCCAGATGTACAAAGATTACAGGTAATATTTTTATAATACAAAAAATTAGCAGCTCAAATTAAAAAACATACTAAATTCAAATTGTCTTATAGGTACATTTACCTAATCAAAATACAATCTTATTTCAAGATTATGATGGTATTAGAAGAATTTTGAGCACAGAGAACAGTAAAAAAACAACTCTCACTAAGTGGTTCACATGTAATGAACAAAATGTTGAAGCAAACGATAAGCTTTATAGTGATTTTCAAACATCATGGGTTTGGAATTCAAATATTAAAAAATGGACCAAACAAAAAACAAGGAACTATATTGGACGTATGTACAATATTAGTCCTTCAACTGAAGAACAATATTTCTTACATATGCTGTTAACAGTTTGTCAAGGATGTAAATCTTTTGTACACTTACAGACATATAATAATCATATATATCCTTATTTTAAACCCACATGTATAGAAAGAGGTTTATTATAAAGTGATCAAGAATGGAATATCTGCATGCAAGAAGCAGTCGTTCATCAAAGTGGATCACAATTGAGATATCTATTTGTAGCAATCTTGATCTTTTGTGAGCCAGCAACTCCAAGAGATTTATGGGATAGATTTTCAAAATATACGTCTAAAGCTTTCAGACACAAAATGCATCAAACAGCAGATACTTTATTGAATATTGAATCACTAGCAAAAAAGAAGGTTTTAGAACATATTGAGTGTATATTGCATCAACATGGAAAAAGATTACAAGATTACATAGGTATTTAAACTACTATTATCCTTTTGGTAATTAAAAACTAAAATAATAAAAATGTATAAAAAAGCTATATTATGTAGGCATACCACCTGTAACAAACTTAAACAATATGCAAAATATCAATCTTTTATTGCAAGAAGAAGAATATTCAATGTATACCAACAAGCAGAAATTTCTAATGAAATGGAATGAACCTTAAAACGAATCTCAAATTATTTCATACAATAAAATATTAGAGGCAGTTTATATAGAGAAGCCAGTTGCATTTTTCCTTGATGGCCCTGGAGGTTCATGAAAAATATTTTTATATAATTGTTTGCTTAGTTGAATAAGAAGAAATAATCAAATAGCACTTGCATGTGCATCTTCAGGTATCAAAACCCTATTATTATCAAAAATACAAGATGTATTCTATAAAAAAATACATTTCATATATTATACATTAAAATAACAAATGGTATTATGTTATCTACATCTTTAGGTATTGCTTCTCTATTACTATGCAATGGTTGAAGATCTCATTCAAGATTCAAAATACCATTACATTTGAATGCTTCAAGTACATGCAATATAGCAACAAATAGTCATTTGGCTGAACTTCTCATAGAAACAAAATTAATAATATGGGATGAGTCTCCCATGACACACAGATATGCTTTTGAGGCACTAGATCGAACACTAAAGGATATAATTTCAAGCAATCACAATTTTGGAGGAAATGTTATGCTTTTGGGGAGATACTTTAGACAAATCTTACCAGTAATTCCAAAAGGAACCCATGAAGATATAGTTGATACATCTTTATGTACTCCAAACTTTGGAGAACAATAACAGTATTGAAACTATCTCAAAACATGCGAGTTTCTCATAATTCTCACAACAATGGCAATCAAGGATTCATTAAACGGATCCTTGAAATTGGTAATGGAGCAAATAGAGGAAGTATTAAACAACCAATAACAATTCTTGACAAAATGCTCTTACAAGATAACACAGTAAATGAAATAATTCATTGGCCATATAAAGATATAACTAATGATATATAATTTTCAGCATTTTTCAAAGATCGAGATATCCTAACACCAACAAATATGGAAGTTGACAAAATCAATAGTATAGCAATTGAATCAATGCACGGAGAAAAATATGAACATCTTAGTGCAGATTCAATAGCAAAAGAAGGAGAAAATTCTCTCTTATATACAATTATCTCAATAGTCTAAATCTTGGTGGAGGATACCCAAGTCATCAATTATGCCTAAAAAGAAATGCACCAATCCTTTTACTCAGGAATTTAAATCCAAGAAAAGGACTTTGTAACACAACAAGACTAATACGCAAAGAATTTTATAGCAGAGTAATAGAGGCAGAGATAATCACAAGTAAAAACATTGAATAAGAATAACTATATATATATATATATATGATTTAATGTTTTCATAAAAACAAAAAATAACACCAAATAATATATTTTCAGGGACAAATATTGAGAAAGAGATTTCATACCAAGAATAACTTTCATACCAAAACTGATTGAACTTCCATTCGAAATGAGAAGAAGACAATTTCCAATAAAATTAGCATTTCGTATGACAATAAACAAATCACAAGGTCAAACATTGTCAAACCTAGGATTATATCTATCAACTCCCCTCTTCACATTCATGGACAATTATATGCTGCATTATCTCGAGCAAAATCATCAAACAACTTAAATATTTTCTTAAAAGAAGAACGCACATAGACAAAGACAAACAATTTCAAAGAAAATACACCAAAAAATGTAGTATATAAAGAAATCTTGGATATGACAAGATAATGAATAAAAAGGTAAAAGTAACAATATATAAAAATAAAAATATATAAACAATGAATTTATTATTTGTTAAACCTCATATTAACCCTGTTTTTTAAATTTTCGATTATGAATTATGGGAAAACAATTTTCCATTGCAACAACAAACTCAAGTTGTTCAATAGAGAGTAAGCATTTTAATTTTAAAATATAAAGCTACTAAAATATGCAAGCGAATATAGGTAAGCAAATATCAAAAATATGTTGTAAAAAATTTAATTAAAAAACTCACTTAAAATATTTATTTCATCTATTTTGCAAATATCTACCAAATAAGGAAAGAACTTATGCAAAAGTAATTTTTTCCCAAAGCCATAGAGAAAAGAAATACATATGCCATTGTAGATATTATTTAATAAAAACAATAGAAAAGAGAATAGAAATTGAAAATGGACCTCTATAGATAAAATTCTCTTTTTTAGAATATGAAAAACCAAGAGAAATAGAACATGTCTCAGGACATGCAAATGCAAAATATTACATAAACATATTTATACCAAATTGATTGGACATTTAATATATGACAATAAATTTTAAAAATTTTATTTTTCATAAAATAAGTTTAAGCACAAAATAAAATAAAAATAAAATAAGTTTAAGCACAAAATAAAATAAAAATAATTGAATCCACCGTAGGCAGGTATCTATTGCTTGTTAAATGTTGAAGTACACTGTTCTAAGCAAATAGAGAGGGGCATCCCTCCTTATTGAATGTTGAAGTACATTGTCCAAATAAAATAAAGAGGGAGATACCCTTGATATAGTACTACTCATGGGCAAGTGATCAAGAAATGGATGTCCAAGAGTTTGGCGACAAAGCATGTAAGAGGAACTTAAAGGAGTCACTCAAAAGAAAGCTTGACATTATCTTCACCTTAAGATGAGGTTTTTGTTGGGAATCATCCTCTAGACATTAGATTCACTCTAAACATAATTTTGTATATTTATTGGTAATTAGCCAAGTAGCTTGTTTAAGAAGTCTAGCATGGATGTACTCATGTTCATTCATGTCAATAGTTTTGGTGCTTGTGAAAGAATCGGCTTTTGTTTCGCACATCACAGATTGAAACACCCATGCCGCCAAACATAACACATTAACTGTACAAGAGAGAAAAACACACATAACCCATTGAATCCACTGAAGGTATGAGAGAGCACATATCACATAACACGTTAAGATGTTTGAGAGCATCAGCACACAAGCAAGCATAGTCATTTATTTGGAGGTGGTTTTCAATAGTCAATGGCATAGCTTTGCAATGAAGGGCTTTACTGGTATAAAGAACCATGATCTCACTCAAAAGTTTGCAAAGCTTCTTGTATGCATTTTGTCTCAACACATGGCTTAATGCATGTAAGGAGTGAGCTTGATGGGCAAGCCTTTATCTGGGCAAAAGGAGAGGGTGTAAACCACTAACTTCTCATGGGGGTTTACAAGTTGTATCTCCTCAAAAGTGGAGAGAAGGTGAAAGAAGAAGAGCTCCATGGTGAGCTTTGCAAACTCCATGCCTGGGCACATACGAGCCCCTTGACCAAATGGAATGTAGGAAAAGGCATCAAACCTACTTTTGAAGCGAAAAGGATCAAACATCTTGGGGTTTGGAAAGAACTCTGCATTTAGATGCGTGTGGCGTGAAGGTATGTGTACCTACCATCATGTCAAAGACAATCCAACAATCCATGTAGGGTAGATATCTTTAAGCACTAAATTGAGAGTGTTCAAGCACTAAGTTGTGAGAGTTCCAATTAGTATTCACAATTTAAAAAAAGCAGTATCTTAGGATCTTAAAGCTTCACCCTTGAAATTTTGAAGGTTTGCTTTTCTAAAAATAGTGAGCATCGTGAATCATCAATGTATGGTCTAGGACATAAAAAAGAGAACCACTTCGTCCGGCACTTGACATAATAATACCTAGTTTTGCAAATATATAAATATACATTTGCAATTTGCAAAACTAGGTATTGGTATCAAGAATATATAAATATGCGAATATATACATGTATTCGTATATATATTCACCAAGAAAATCACAACGTGGTAAATATTCTTACCACCCAGCCCTTTGGGATCGTCAAAACTAGGTATTGGAATCAAGAATATATAAATATGCGAATATATACATGTATTCGTATATATATTCACCAAGAAAATCACAACATGGTAAATATTCTTACCACCCATCCCTTTGGGATCGTCAACCCTTGATAGACCACATCGCGCGTTGCCCTCTTGAACAGGACCGATAAGGGTGGGTACATGCGTAATCCCTCGTTTATTGCAAACCTCAGAAGTTCGATGCTTTTGAGCTGCTCTCTGCCCGTGTATTGCTTCCCGGATTCACCTACTGAAGCAGCTAGAGCTCTGCACTCTGCAATATTTTTGTGTACAATTACTTTTGTTATGATTATAATCGTTATTTGCTTTACCACCAGGCTATTGTCCACACCCCTTAGGTACATTTGCTAGGCTATAACAGGGGAAAGTTGACAAATTACAATTAAGAAGACATGATTAGCTACCTGATTTGAGCTTGGAGAGTATGTTGGGCGACTGAGCGAGGTGCTTGAGGGTGGCTGTGAGTGCGCTTGCCATGGTCTCTTTGCCTGCGAAGACCAGCAAGAGCATATTGTCTGCGATCTCCTCGGCCGTGTAAAGAGTGCCTGTGTCTTCGTCTCTGGACACTAGCAGCAGGTCCAGCAGCTGGTCTCTTGCCTCGCTCTCTACGTTGTCGGCGCTGGCCAGCTGCGCCAGCTCTCGCCGGCGCGTATTGATCTTGATGAGCATGTGATCAAGCAGCACACTCCTGGCCCTCTTGGCCTTTCCAAACGCAGTCCACGGGATGTCCAAGGCTGGTTGGGACTCCATACCCGCGGACACATCCTCGAAGTGGGCACGCAGCCTCTCCAGCTCAGCCTCCGTCTTCACCCCCATGAACAGATTCATGGTCACCTCAAACGCCAGCTTCTGCAGCGCGGAGTAGGCGAAAACCACGTCCCCGTCAACATCGACCCAATCCTCCTTGATCCGCCTCACCACCACATCCTCAATTCTCTCCGCAAACGTCTTGAGCGCACCTGCGTTCAAGAACAAGCTGATCGCCCTCCTCAGCCTTTGGTGGGTTTCGCCTTGCACCATGGACACGGCATGCTTACCCTCCAACTCTTTGGGGGCCCTCGGCCAGCTGGCCACGAAGAGCTTGTTCTCATTGGACAGCACAAACTTGTGGGCATCAGGCCCCAGCATCACCACAGTCGGCAAGCCCATCAAGAACGTCTTAAAAACGTTGCCGTACTTTGCATGCCTCTTATTATACCATTCGTCTGAGCTGCCTAGGTGCGCCCTTACGCTCGTGTACTCAAGCGTTTCTCCCCAATATAGCAAGCCCATGCTTCCTGGGGGAAGAGACGGCAGCCCTCGCACTAGCACATTCCAACGAGATTTAAGCAGAGGCAAGATATGAGTGGCGAAACAGAGTGCGGCGAGAAGAATTAGCCCACCGACTAAGACATCCATCAAGAATAATATGCCGAAAGCCTTAATGTTCATAGCTAGTATATTATTATGCGGAACAAAGCTAGAGCTCGAGCGGCAGCCAATATACAGGGCAACGAGGACGATGAGAAGTTCCTGTACACGGGAGAAAAACAAGTGAGAATCCATAATTTTTGCCAGGCCAATGACTAAAGCAATTAGGTCGCAGTGGTATGAGCTCATTTGGACGAGATCCTCATATAGGCAGCGCATCAACTCATCGAGTGACAAGAAGTGGATGACTCATGAGTGGTAGCCAGCCATCCGAAAAACCGATTATGTATTTTTTCAATAAAAACGCGTTGAGCTGCAAGGTCGTCCGACACTGGTGCTGTGTAACATTAAAGAGCTCAAAAAAAACTTTAAAGCTGGTGCTGTGTAACGTCAAAGAGGTCCAAAAAACGTGTGCCTTAGAGACATTAACGCTAGAGCGTTGAAGCTCAAAAAACATGTACATCTTGACGTGGTGCTTGCAGCTTTTTAAATCTAATCTATATCTATATGTGTATCTATACTCAACTATCTATATCTATATCTATATATATATAATGGGGAACCCTGCAAACGCCTTCTCCTACACCGCCACCATTTGCAAACCTCTAGGCTTCTCCATCTATAAAAACGCGTTGAACTGCAAGGTCGTCCTTTGGTTAGAAAAAAAAAATATTTCTTTTTTTTTTTCAATAAAGGCATTTTTATTATTGAAGAAAATCGAGACAAGTTACAAAAGTCGGGCTGACATCAAATAGCGGTCAAGGCCATTTTTAGGCCGAGACTTCTCTCACTATCCTAGGCAATTAGCAAAGAGCAATGACCCTCTGGGTCTCTATCCTAGGCTCTAGAGGTATTGGAGCTTCAGCACATAGCTTAGATCCACATTTACAAGATATTCTCTCTTCTCTTGAAGCTGAAGAATCTTGACCTTATCTGTGACATTCTTTGGAGTGCTTCCAATAGGGCCTACCAGTTTTGAAATTCTGGCCTCAATGTCAGTGATCTTCCTCAAGTAGAACCTCTCCCCTGCAATGATAAGGAGACTTTTGAGGGAGCAGGTATTCCGGGTATCACGATTGTGTAGGGCCGCTAGTCTTTCAATCCAGAAGAACCAGAGGGTTTCTGTTCTTAATACTGTCCATAGTTTAGTAGAGCAGCCTATGGGTTCCCCAATGAGCAGATGCTTCCAGGATAAGCAAGTTTTTCCCCAACTAGCCACATACTCATTGAGTTTCTTTACCATTGGTTCTATGTTAGGGCACAGTAGAAAAATGTGGACGTCATCTTCTTCCTTGAGGCATCTGGCACATGATCCATTTCCCTTGCCAAAGACTAGAGCTTTTTTCTGTGTCCAAATGGCCCTGTACATGATAAGCCAAGCAAGACAAGCTTTCTTAGGTTCCACATGTATGTCCCAAAGTGATTTGAAGAGGAAATACCACTAGCTCCTATCTTTGAGGATATTCCATCTTTGATTTAGAATACAATGGGATTGGAGGGGTATTCCACCTGGGCAGGCTGGGAGGAATAGGCCAGATGCTTGTTTGGTTAATCCACTGGAATGCCTTCAGCTTAGGGGGGTCTTCAATTGTCATTAGCCACCAGTCTTCTCGATGCCATAGCATCAGCCTTTTGCCAATAATGTCTAGTTGAGAATCTGAGAGGTTGTACTTAGCGATGAGATCAGCCCTTGATATCCAGGTTTTCTTATCCCAGTCCCAAAGGTTACTCCATGTCTTAATGCCACCTAAATGAAGCTTCAGTGCCTCTTCCACATCTTGTGTATCTACTTGAGGCAAGTCAAGAGCAGGCCACCAGATGGAATCGATGGGGTGGATGCCCAGCGTGTCCTTGTAGTCTGGGGATGGCATCAGCTGGGCTTTTACTTTAAACCAAGCCTTCCATAGAGAGATCAATAGCTCTGATCCTTTAGGGGTTATCTGATACTTGCTTCCCAAAATGGTTAGAAAAGGGAGCTGTTTCCATCTGTAATGACCTTTAAGAGCAAACAGATGGTTTTTCCTATTAAGAAGCCAAGCCCCGGGGACATTAAGCCTCTCAGAATCCATTTGGCTGCCATTCTGTCAGCCATATTTTCAATGTCCAAGATACCCAGACCTCCAAGCTCAATGGGAAGGCAGCAGAATTCCCATTTCACTTTGGCCACTTTCTTCACCCACGGGTCTCCTCCCCAGAGAAAGTTCCTGCAAAACAGGAGATGAAGCTTTTCAAATCTTCTTCAGGAGGTCTCCAACAGCTCAGGAAGTAGATAACTGTGGGGATAATAAAATGGTTCAGCTCACCATCTTCCTCCTTGCCATGTTAAGCTGCCTATTCTGCCATTTTTTTAACTTGATCTCTATTTTTTGCATGATCCATTGCCATTTTTTCTTTAGTGAAACTCTGAACCCCAGGGGTATACCTAAAATCCTAACTATTTCCCCATCTTGGATGACCTTGCAACCCTCTAGTAGTAGCAGCCAGTTAGGCGGGGGCTGTATGCTAGTTCTGATACCAGTCTTGTTATGGTTGATAACTGAACCTGAGGCCTTACAATAGGTTTGCAGACAATCCCAGAAGGCCCCTATACTTCTCTCCTCATTATCAACAAGTGCATTGGTGTCATCCGCAAACATTTCAGTGCAAACCTGCTTACTATTGCCAAGCAGAATTCCTTTCATTTCTCCTTTGTTGATTCTGTCTTGGACAAGCCAATTAAGTCCATCTGCAGCTATGGCATAAAGGAGGGGGGCCAAAGGACATCCTTGTCTGATTAATCTAGTCAGTTGAAAAGCTTGAGTGAGGTCCCCATTGACGCATACCCGAGCAGTTGCATTACCCAGCAGTGTCTTTACCATACTGCAGTACCTTGAGCCACAGCTCATGTGTTTCAATGCATCTATCATATATCCCCAGCTCAGTCTATCATAAGCTTTGTCAAAGTCAATTTTGAAGAAGATGTAATCTTGCTCTAATTCTTCAGCGAATTCCATAGCTTCCCAAAGCGTAATGATAGTGTCTAGGATATATCTACCCTTGATAAATCCTTTCTGTTCCTTACGAATCCAATCATTCATGTGATCTTTCAGCCTTAGTGCCAACACTTTGGCAAAAATTTTATATGCACAGTTTAGGAGCGTAATTGGTCTCCAATTGGTGATAACATCCTTATCATCCTTCTTATGTATCAGCTTAATGATGCCTGCATTGATGGTTTGGGGGAGGGCTTCAAAGCGAAGGGCTTCTTTCCAAATTTCTGACAGAGGCTCTATCAAAGTGTTTTTGAAGGTTTTGAAAAATTCTGCTGGAAGACCATCATTTCCAGGGGATTTTTTGTCTTTAAGCATGTCAATATGTTTCACTTTTAGCATTTGAAACATTTCTTTGGATGGTCTGTCGGCTTTACCAGCCCACCACTCTCTGAAAAACAAGGCATTGTCCTCTAGTTCTTTGTCTTCTATTTTATGGAGGTGGGCTCTAGTGTCCCTCAGGGCAGTCTGAGCAGAGACATCACCAAGGTTGACCCTGTTCTCAAGTTTTTCAATCTCTTCCAGACACTCTTTTATCTTCTTCTCTCTTATCTTTTTGACTCCTTTCTTGGCACAAATGAGCAAGGATTGCGTGGACTTCACTGCCAGAGACCATGCCTTAGCGGGGGTCAATCCTAAGCAAAAGAAATGATCCCATATTCTCTTCACTTCTGCTTGTACCATGGGGAGTTTAAAGAGGGAAGGGTCCGTATGCAACCACTTTGCAGCACTTTTTCTCATCAACTTTCTCCAGAGATGCTAGAATGGGATAGTGATCTGACAGGCAAGTGTCAAAAATGGCTTTGCATTCCACAGTAACAAACATGTTGCACACTTCCTGACTGACATAGCATCTATCAATTCTAGCCTTCCTTAATAGATCACCTGTTCCATAGTTTTGCCAAGTAAATTGTCATGGTAGTCCTATGTCAACTAGGTTGAGCTGTTCCTTGCATTTGGTCCAAGCAAGTTTTTCCGCTCCTGAGATAAGCTTCCCCAGTTTATTGAATCTATCTTCCTCTAGTTCTACCATATGCTAATCTCCTATCAGAATGACAGGTTCATCATACTCCTGCATGACTGAATTCCAGATACGAGCTCTTTGAGTCTGCGGGGCGGGCAGTTTGCATACATGCCTATCAGAACAAAATCCTCAAGTTCAAATGCCACCCACTGGTCAAAAAGGTCGACTTGGATATCTCTAATCTGATTCGCCCATCTAGGGTGCAACCCACAAGCTACCCCTCCAGAGCCTTGAGGGTGAGCGGTATAAATCCATATGAGATTTTTATCTATTCTCTTTTGGATGAGATTATCTCCACTAACTTTAATCTCCGTCAACACTACAACATCGACATTACCATGTTGTTTCAACCATGCCTTAACTTTTTTCCCTTTATTAGGGTCTGTAAGACCTTTGACATTCAACGACAATATCTTCATGGAGGGGGGGCTTGGTTTTGTTTCCTCTGTCTTCTATTCTTATTTGCATCTTTGGGGGAACCCTCCATTTGTACATGGTTTCTTTTGAGATCTATGGATATGTCCAAGGCATTGTCTAAGGTAGAGGTTTGTCTTTGTTGTTGCTCCTTCGTTTTCTCTTGCATGGAATCATCCTCTTCTTGACTTTGTCTATCTTCTAGTTTATCCAGCTCAGAGGCCAAACGGTCCAGATTGAGCTGATTAGCTGGAGTTGAATCTATAAATTCCTCATCTGAGTCTGAAAGATCAAGTTTGTCCAGAAGGGAATAGACGTTAGCTTTGGGATTGGATGAGTTGTTCTTCTTCTGTTTGAAGGTCTTTCGTTTAGGGGGTGGAAGAAATCCATCATTCTTACCCTTCCCTATCTGGGAGTCGCTACCCGGAAGGGTTTTCCAAGGTGGACGGGTTACCAGTTGAAGTAGAGGCTGCGTTAGCTTGCACATCCTTCATAGCTGAGTCCTTTTGTAAGGCAAATCCGAGGTTGGACTGTTTTCCCTTCTGAACTACATTTCTTTATGGAGCATTGCCCTTAGAAGGAGCTTTTGAGGGACATTCTTTGATGACATGCCCTTTCATTCCACAATGGAAGCATGCATTCGGAGATGCTTATAAAGAACTTTTTGCTCTATACTGAATTCTCCATAGTTGATAGAAATGGACTCCTTTAAGGGCTTGTCCAGGTCTATCTCAACCAGCACCTGAGGGTGCCAGGATGGGTTGATAAATGACTTCGGTCTGTGACCAAGAACCCTTCCAAGGGAGCCTGCAATTTTGTCAGTCCATGGGTACATGTGGTAAGGCAGATCCGGGAGCTCAATCCAAACCGGGCAAGTGGAGAGCTTAGGCCCACTTGCTGAGAACTCTTTTGTCCACCTGAAAAAGCAGAAGGGTGCGTTCCTGAACATCCATTGGCCTGCTCCCAGAATTTTGAGAGCCATTGATCTATTTTTGAATAGGAAAAGGTAGTACCCTTTAGGTAGGATTTGTACAGCTTCAATTTCTATGTCCAATGGCCTCCACGTATCTTCCATCCATTTTTTAAGGTGGTCCACCAGAGGTCTAGGGCCGAATAGTAGGCCAATAAGACATCTTCTTGAGTGGTCCGCTTCCACATCCCAAAGTAAATCTAGAGGGAGATTAACTTTTACAGTAGTGGAGCCTTCGTTGGTGAGGTGATTGGTATCTTGCTCCATGATATCCTCAGGAGTATTTGAGTTTCCTTCTGAAAATTTGCTTCTCCTATCTGGCTGTGAGGACGTGTATTTGGCGATGGGCTTCCTCTAGATGGAGTCTCAGATCCATTTCAGTGTCATTCGTCCATGGCCCTTTATCTTTGGAGCTGAGTGGGGGCCCCGACCCTATTGGTTTCCTTAAATATTCTCCAGATGAGAAGGCTTGGACCAGCCCTGCTACTGAGCCTTCCATGTCTCTGAGAGTCAGAGTGGGTCTCCGCCCCGTCTGATCCTTGATCAATGACATATGGGACTCCTTATCCACTTCCAGGCTTCCAGCCCGAGGGCCTCAGTTTAAACTTTTTCAGTTTTTGCCACAGCTATGGAGTAAGTAGTATGTCTCTCTCAGAACTCTCTCAGAACGTGGGGCAGAATACTCTCAAAAAAATTTATTTCTGACATTGTGGTGGTGTGAAACATTAAAGAGGTCCTTAAAGCTCGTTTCAGGTGGTGTGTGTATAGCCTTAAAAGACATTAACGCTAGAGCATTAAAGCTCAAAAAACATGTACAGCTTGACGTGGTGCTTACAGCTTTTTAAATCTAATCTATATCTATACTCAACTATCTATATCTATATCTATATATATAATGGGGAACCCTGCAAACGCCTTCTCCCGCACCGCCACCCTTTGTAGACCTCTAGGCTTCTCCATCTCCATGCGTTGCAGTCGCCGCCCCTCTGCACTCATCAAGTAAGCTCCAAGTATTTACACTTTACGACCCTCTACACATAAATTCCATGTAGGCTTTACAGTCGCCCTTTGTATAAAAATAGTATGCAACCCGCTAGAGCCGTTCCCTTCATCCTCCTCACATGCACCCATCCTCGCGTTTGTTGGGAATCTCCACGTTTGTTGGCACTCCCAGACGTTGCACCCGCGCTGGTAAACCTCCTCACGCGTTTGTTGGGAACTGCTACAACCGGCTGGTAAACCTCCTCACTCTCAGACGTTG
>NC_141076.1:80000-207500 GCF_041138505.1 Cibotium barometz
AAGTTTATTAAAGTTTATTGAAATGTTTTTTGTAATGCCATATTATGGAAGTTTATCAAAATATGGGAGGTTATATATATTTTTTGAATAATTTGAAATATGTTGAAAGTTTTTAGAAAATGTTTTTTTTAGCTTGACTAGCAAATGTATTTGTGTGTGTTTGGGGTTGATTGTGCGAAAGCAAAGTGTGTGTGTGTGTGTGTAAGAGAGATAAATAATAGCTGTTTGAATAAGAAAAGTGTGTGTGGGGGTGTGTGCGTGTTTGAGAGAGAGTATTTAAAAACTTTTTAAAAATTATTATTTTTAATTTGATTAGTAAGTGTGTGTGTGTGTGTGTGATTTTATCTGTGTATGTATTTATATGTGTGTATGTGTATGTATGTATACAAATATATATGTATATATACATACATACAACACACACTTTATCTGTGTATGTATTTATATGTGTGTATGTGTATGTATGTATACAAATATATATGTATATATACATACATACAACACACACATTTATTTACTTATATATTTTACACACACACAGAATGTGATCAGGTACATACACACGTACAACCCTAAAATGAAAGTTTATTAAAATGTTATTTTTGTAAAATTCCCTATTATGAAAGCTTATCAAAATATGGAAGTTTTTTTTTTTAAAAAAATTTTTGAATAGCAAGTGTGTGTGTGTGTTTGAGAGAGAGAGAGAGAGAGAGAGAGAGAGAGAGAGAGAGAGAGAGAGATTGCATTAATCAAACCATGTGTGTGATTGTGCTTAGGGTGTGTGCGTGTGTGTGTTGAATGTGTGTGTTTGTGCCATGTGTGTTTGAGAGAGTCCTCATATTGATGTTAAAAGTGTTTTTGAATAGCAGTAAATATTTGGAAGATGTTAATATTTTAGTTATTCAAATAGGAAAAGTGTGTGTGTGTGTGTTTTTTTATTATTAATTTTGTTATTTGAATAGCAAAAGTGTGTGGGTGTGTGTGGGTGTGTATGTGAGAGAGAAAGAGATAGAGTGGAAGTGTTTCAAAATATTTTAGTCATCCAAATGGGAAAAGCATGGGTGGCGGTGGAAGTGTGTGTGTGGGTTGTGATTTGAATTGCACGTAGTTAGTATGTGCATTAACTTTGTAGTGTACATTGTGCCAATTACGTTCTTATATGTATTAAGAGTTTAACTTCTTATACACACACACACACACACACACACACACACACACACACCGAGGAAAAGTTTAGCCTCGAAGTGCTTTTTCTTATCCAATGATGACGTAAGCCGTATTTAATACAGTAACTCTACCTCATTTGAAAAAGATACCTGCATTGAATGTGTAATTGATCGTTTTTTTGAAAAGATACCCTCTTTGAATGTGAACGTGACTATTTTTTAAAATTTTTCAATGAATTAAGCTATTTTTCAACATTATGTTTTCTTCTTCCTAATTGGTTGCTCTCTATTTTCTCTCTCCTCTAAAAAGCCCTCCAAATGACCTCTGAAATGTCCTAATGAAAGTTTCATCATCTTATTGAAGTGTGACCAAACCTTCTCACGTAGAATTACAAGGCTTGAATTGGTGCAGTCAAATGTTATACATCTGCATAAATCCTTCCACAAGTTCCAAGGCTTGGTTGAGTCCTTTGCATTTTCTGGCTTCTCTAGAAAACGTCTAACTTTATTTCCACTCATGGACACTTGTTGTGCAACCTCGTGATTCATGCCATAGGTCTTTTTGTTAACAGGTAATCTGCACATTGCCACCATGGCACCCAATTGAGTTGAGTAGTTTCTCTACTTTATGAAGAGCTTCTTCTTATCGTTCTTTGCCTTGCATGGTAAATGCATAATCTATGTGACACTTGAGCAAACGATCAACCACACGCATGAATGCATGCAGTGTACAGAAGTGGACATTCTTCAGTTCAAATGGAATTATAGGATTCCATTTTGGGTCTCTCAAATGCCTATTTGGCACAGCTAGCATGTTGGCAGATAAGACACCTTCAACCCAATTGCCAGCATCATCGTCCATGGGATCGTGCTCAATATCTTGATTCTCAAGCATCCTCTTCCTGACTTTTGTTTGTTTTCCCTCACCATTCTCATGCACCACGGACAAGGATTTGGGATGTTAGCACCTTATGGACACTCAAGCAAGCACTTTACTGTCTTCAGGTCACCCCCCAAATGCCAATCTACTGTATAAGTGCCCTTGCCCTCTACCTCAACATTAGGAATTTTTTGGATCCAAAAAAGGCCTCCTAAGTTTTAAGGGATTAGAGCTTAAAAAGCTGGGCTTAAGGGAGACAAGGGCTATGATGACCCCTATTTTTTGCCTTGCTACATCAGCCATACCCCCCTAGTTTCACTTTTTAAAGGAAATATTCTCATACTCTCTCTCTTACTTTTTGAAATTTTTATCTTCACTCTCTACAAATTTTTATCTTCACTCTCTACAAATTGAATCTTTCTTGTCAATTTGAAATCTCCTTTCTCATTCGCTCCCACCATATCTCCCTTCCACACTAGCAAAACATTCTCGTATTTAGGTGGGCCCCAAAAAGTGAAAAAAAATTATTTTTTTTAACAGTTTGAGGTGGAAAAAACACCACCCAACCAATATGTATGATGAAAATAATTTTTTCCCTCCAAAAATCTTGTAATTCAAGGGTCACGTCAGAAGCCTGTCAGGAGCCAATACATCCATAACTAACTGCCAGGTCCCCACAACTCCATAAACATAACTAACTGTCAAGAACCACTACATCCATGAGATCCCGAAATTGTGGGGACCCCAAAAATTATTATTTTTTATTTTTTCTCATAAATGTAATTTATTGATGAAAAACTCCATGTTAGTATATTTGTATATCAAAAATATCATTTTTTACTTAGAAAAATGGATTTGTGTTAAACCTGCACTAGCAAAGTTTTAACAGTCTCTCTCACTCACTCCCTCTCTCTCTCTCTCTCTCTCTCTCTCTCTCTCTCCCCCCCCCCTATGAGGATCTCTCTGCTTTAGCTTCTTCCTCTACTTAGCTATGGAGCCTTTGCAAGCTGTGTGTGAAGCCCCTTGTGAAGCTAGAAAACGGAAGGTTTATTTACACATTCGTATTCCTTGCACAAGAGGCACGCAAGGCTGCAAAAAGTCATGCTCAACTTGAATAGTTGCAGACCAATGCTCCCCATAGGCATGGTTCTTAGCGTGCACGAATGAGGAGACAAGGGAGGCGTTGGGTTGTGCACGCAACAGCATAAATCTAGATGTAATAAGGCTAAGAAAATAAGTTTAGTTAGGTTTCTTTTTTCCCTTTAAAAAAACTATTAATAGTTCCTTCTCTCACTTCATTTTCATTTCACTTTTTTAGAGAGCTTGAGCTCAAGATCTACGTAGACACCCACGTAAGGACACCAGCACATCACCACGTTAGCATAGTCATACATGGATATGGAACGCACCAAGAACACCGCACGTGTTACCATGCCTTCAAAAAACACAGTGCAAGGCACCCAACGACCACATACTGGCGACACCACGGAGGAGAGTGACCCCTTGGATTCTAGGACATGCCTAATGGGATCACGAGAGTCCAACCCTCCTCCCACAGCAACACCAGCGCACACACATGCAGGCCCTTCTAGTGGGAGCAAGCGTGTGAAGAAGACCCCACAATGCAACCACCTAAGAGATCAAGACAGAGAGGCCGATGATGAGCAGTTCGACTGGGTTGGTTAAAACATTCCTACATTGTGCAGCACCATAGGTGGCAAGACCCTACTACCACGACAAAGTCCCCTACCTACCCAGGAGGAACTTGATACAGAGGTACCATAGCAACAGGAGGAGGAGGATTCAGACTATGAGAGAGACTGAGAGGAGGTTCTTGCAAGTGCGCGCAAGCGTAGAAAAGTCAAGCTCTTCAAGCCAAGGAAGTCCCAACCTCGCCAACGCACTAACACAACACAGAGAGCTCCAAGGAGAAGGATGAGCCAAGGGCATAGGGCTCTACAAGAAATCAAGTTTTATCAGAGGAACACTGAGTTGCTAATAAGAAGAGCCCCTTTCGCTTGCACAGTGAGGGAGATTCTCCAATGATATAGAACAGAGTTCCGTGTGCAAGGGATTGCCCTTGAAGCATTGCAAGAAGCCTTTGAGGCTTACCTTGTTGGGCTTTTTGAAGACACCAACCTCCTTGCAATACATGCAAAGAGGATTACCATATCTGCCAAGGACATGCAACTAGCTCGGCGCATTCGAGGCGAGCGAGACACGATCTAGAGATCTTAGATGTTAACCTTTTTTTTAAAGCAACCCTTTTGTTTCAAACCCCCCTTTGTAACAAGCCTATGTGGCTTTCATTTGTAACCTTCTGATAATTAAAATTTTAAGTTTCTCTTTCAATGTCTCGGTGTCCATGTTTGTTTAACATGGAGTGTCTATCATGTGTCAGTTTGTCACCCAAGGCATCAGAAATGCTCTAGGAAGACTGAGGAAGCTGTGCCAGAACAGTGCGAATTTGGCCTCTGCAACGGCGATGTAGGCTCAAAATTCACACTGTTCTGGCACTTCTCCCCTAGCCACTCAAGATCTTTTTTGATGCATTGAAGTTGAGCACACATTGTGAGAAACAGTAGTTTATAAGATAAAAGCACCTTTAATCATGTTCTGGCACTTCTCCCCTAGCCACTCAAGATCATTTTTGATGCATTTATATTGAAGTTGAGTACACATTGTGAGAAACAGTAGTTTATAAGATAAAAGCACCTTTAATCATGTGTAAAAATATAGTGTTTATCATCCAATGCATCAAAATTGCTGCTGGAGGACTGGGAAAGCTATGCCAGAACAATGCGAATTTAGGCTTTGCAGCGGCGGTGCAAGCTCAAAATTCGCACTATTTTGGCACTGCTCCCCCAGCCACTGAGGATCATTTTTGATGCATTTATAATGAAGTTGAGTACACTAATTCTAAGAAACAATAGTTTATAAGATAAAATAGCTTTAATCATGTGTAAAATTACATTGTTTGTCATCCAATACATCAGAATTGATCCTGAAGGACTGGGGAAGCTATGGCAAAATAGTGCGAATTTAGGCTCTAGCGGTGGTGCAGGCTCAAAATTCGCATTGTTCTGGCACTGCTCCCCCAGCCACTCAGGATCATTTCTGATGCATTTATAATGAAGTTGAGTACATTAATTATAAAAACAGTAATTTACAAAATAAAAAATACCTTTAATCATTTATAATGAAGTTGAGTACATTAATTATAAAAATAGTAATTTATAAAATAAAAATACCTTTAATCATGTATAAAAACACATTATTTGTCAATGGTCATCCAATGCATCAAAATTGCTCCTGGAGGAGAGCTGGGGAAGCTATGCTAGAACAATGCGAATTTGGGCTCTACAGCAGCGATGCAGGCTCAAAATTCACGTTGTTTTGGCACTGCTTTCCCAGCCACTCAGAATCATTTTTGATGCATTTATAATCAAGTTGAGTACATTGATTATGAGAAACAGTAATTTACAAGATAAAAATACCTTTAATCATGTGTAAGAATACATTATTTGTCATCCAATGCATCAGAATTGCTCTTGAAGGGCTGGGAAAGCTGTGCCAAAATAGTGTGAATTTGGGCTCTACAACAGCGGTGCAGGCTCAAAATTCGCACTGTTCTGGCACTGCTCCCCCAGGTTCCCAGGGTCATTTCTGATGCAGATGCATTCACAAAAACATTGATGGTACAAACTAGAAAAAACAATGATATACTTGATGAAAATAAGTTTGCAAAAATTGTATTGTATCCATAATAAGTTCGCAAAAATTGTATTGTATTCATAATAAGAAGTGATACATCATCTTTATAAAAGCTTTCTTACGATATTGAGCTTCCTTCTCTTGTTATTGGGCAGAGTGTGCTCAAGGAGTGATGCTATTTCTTGAGGATCCTCTATGCCTATGCTTTTGGCTATACCTATACAAGCAAAAAGCTTACCCCTAAAACCAAAAACATCGAAGGCAAGGGATTTTTTAATCAGAACTATACATTTGGTGCTCTGTGCCATAGAGGCTACACAGAGCACCTTAGAGAGTGCTTTCAAAAAGAAGAGAGTGAAGGCAGATTGAGGGGTGTAGTCCCTGTGGATAATGGTGATGCCATCCACAGGAAGTCGACCAAGATAGTGCGCCAACGCAGCATCATGTCCATGGACCTTAGCCTGGTCTCTGCTGGCATTGCCTCTCCCAACAAATGCATCAATTTCAACCACCCTTTGCAATCAAAGAAAAAATCGAAGTATTTTCCTATACATAATTACAAATGTTTCTAGGTTATAAAAGGTTGATTATTACCTCTTTCTCAATGTCTTCTTTTGCCAAAGTGCTGGTGTGGGCGGAGAGGTCAATTGAGGACTTAGCCTCATCCTCTTTTGGTGCTTTGGTCTCCTCCATCACTCCAGCAACAAGGGTATCCTTTTTAGCCTCTAGCTTGTCTTGTAAGGTTGTGAATTCCTCCTCTAGAACTAGGGCTTGCTCCACAGTCTCAACCACAGTTTCCTTGACCAAAGCAACTGTCTCTACGATAGATTCTCCACCAAGGGGTAATATAGCCCTATCTAGGTGAGGACCGAGGTTGGACGCATCAATAATGCCCAAGCATTCATCTATTCTCAAGCTAGCTGCCTTTTCAAGGTCATGAAGAAATAAGTATTCTTCACCTTCCACCACAATGGTGCTCAAGAGATTGAGCTCAAGCTCTGGCAGCACCTTGCTCTCCTCGTGTGGGGAAGATGGCCCCGCATCTTCTACTATAGTGGGCTATTTAGCTGCAGATTGTGCACCCTCTGGAAAGTGCTCTGATGCAAGCTGCTCTTCTACACCAGCACTCGTTCCTACTGCCTCCACTTCCTTGTCATCCCTCAAATACCCTGCCAACTGCAATGCAGGCATCTCTACCTTCTCATCTGAATCCTCATCCCACTGCTGGTGGCGAGCCACGAGAGGAGCCGGATCCAATTAAGAATTTGGTTAGGTTTTGTCCCGGGTACTAGGGAAAAGAGTTCCTAGGCCCCTTAGTCGGATATTCATGCAAATTTAACGCCAGTCACACCACTTACACACCCAATATGAAATTGTCTTCTTCACAGATTCAGCTATCTTTAAAACAATCATTTAATGAAGCCATAGTGTCACTGATCATAATCCTCCAAAATATCCGGTTGAATCTTAATTTCCAATCATTCCTTCATCGGAGTATCTATGGCATCATTGGCAACCAAGGATTTCACTGATGTAAACGAGAACATGTGAACATGTTAATAACATATGTTAATAACAAAAAAAATCTTGTGATCACATGTTATATTCACAAAGCTTTCACAAGGGCCTAAAGAAATTATCTTTGTCGGGCATAAAAAATCTTCTTAGGTGGCCACTGACCTGCTATTATGTGAAGATGGTAACATGAGAACATGTGAATAGCTTATTCCTATGTGTAGCCAAGCTTTTAAGGGGTTTCCAAATGGCAAGTGACCTGTTATTTTGTGAACGGTAACATGAGAACATGTGAATAACTTGTTCACATGTGTTATTATCAAAAAAAATCTTGTGATCACGTGAATATTAAATCCCTGTTGGCAACCAAAACGCTCACCACCTGTCCACTAAAGGGCCTTTTCGATAGTTCCTAGCTCATAGTACCTGGTAATATATTCACTTATAAAAATCAAGATGGAATCTCCATTGAAGATCAGCAAGATCAACTAACAGATCCATATAAAAGAGCCATGGACTCATCAGTTGAGGGCCACCAAGGTTAATCAACCAGATCCATGCTCGGTTTCAAAAAACAACTCTTATTCCTTTCTCCAATATCTTCCACGATGCACGTGTGGGTATCATCATTGACCCAAACACCGTATGGTCAGCACTCTCTAGGATCCTTTGCAGGTCACCTAGCGCTTCACTCATAGGCCACTTCCTTGGTCCATCATCCGCCGTACCGGAAGTTCACCATTTAAATCAAACCAAGACTGGTCAAGACCTCGGCCGACCTTGCTACGCGAGATGTCCTCCATTGACTCTCGGTCAGCTATTGCAACTTTATCAATTAGGTCTCCAGCACGACCTTTATCATCACAAGATGGTCAAAAATGCTTCCCCAACATTCTTGACATAAAACAGTCATTTACAAACAGGTCACGAATGTTGAAAGAACGGTAGAGGAGGAGGAGACACACACACAGGAGCAAACCCTAATGTATATTCCAAACCCTAACCATAGAGGGAAGCCATGTCCACTCTCACACAAAGCATAATGCACTAATCCATAATCCACACTACACACAATGAGTTGTGTCCACACTCTACTAACCCTAGCTAATGTCCACACACTATGACCAGCTGGACACGCGGTCATTTATGTCTCACACATGTTCCTACCTAATCTGCCAGCACATAGCATAGCTGGCTCACACTGACATCGAGCTTGAATATCTCAACAGCCCCTCTCAAGCTCATGATGTACTGCCGATGAAGATGTAGATGAGCTTGGGATATCAAGACTCTCAACACTCCCCCTCAAGCTCATCCCATGTACTCCCAACATAGTCCGGAAGTACTCAAACTTCTCCCTGCTAAGTGGCTTCGTGAAGATATCAGCCACCTGCTCATCAGTCTTCACATAATGAAGATCAACTGTACCATCCAGCACCTTCTCTCTGACAAAGTGATAATGGACCTCTATGTGTTTGGTCCTCGCATGAAATACTGGATTCTTTGCCAACTGCATACTGCTCATGTTGTCACAATGAATGACAACTTTCCCATCAAGAGGCTCACATAAATCTGCCAAGAGACTCTTTAACCATATAGCCTCACACGTAGCAATGGCTGCTCCTCTGTACTCAGCCTCTGTACTGGATAAAGCAACTGTAGGTTGCTTTTTGCTACTCCAACTCACCACAGCACTGCCAAGTGTAAAAGCATATCCACTAGTAGACCTCCTGTCATATGCGCTACCTGCCCAATCAGCATCTGTGTAGCCATGTATGTCCAAGCTTTTACCACTCTCATAGAATAAACCATAATGTGCTGTGGTTTTCACATATCTCATGATGCGTCTCACTGCATCCAAATGTGGTTTCCTGGGGCTCTGCATAAACTGGCTGACTAGCCCCACTGCATAACTCAAATCTGGACGTGTGATAGTCATATATATGAGACTACCAACCATCTTCCTGTACATAGAAGGATCATCCAATTCCTCGCCATAATCAGCCCGCAACTTCACATTTTGCTCCAATGGTGTACTCATAGGCTTACACCCTGTCATGCCATACTTTGCCAACATATCCAAGGCATATTGGCGCTGTACTAACCAAGTACCTGCATGATCTTTCACCACTTCAATGCCAAGGAAGTATCTCAACTCACCAAGATCTTTCATGTCAAATTGCCCACTCAAAGCTTTCTTGACATGCATCACATCTGCACTATGATCACCTGTAATAATCAAGTCATCCACATAGATGACTAGTAAAACAATCCCATGCTGTGTCTTCTTCACATAGAGTGAAGAATCTGCTGTAGAAATCTGAAAACCAAGTGAGATAAGATATCTACTCATCTTATCACTCCAAGCACGAGGTGCTTGCTTTAGACCATACAATGCCTTTTTCAACCTGCATACGTGAGTGGGATATCTAGGGTGTACATACCCTTCTGGCTGTGCCATGTATACTTCCTCTTGTAGATCTCCATTCAGAAATGCATTCTTAACATCCATCTGATGCATTTCCCAGCCATTAGCTGCAGCCATAGCAATGACTGCTCTCACTGTGCCCATCTTAGCCACTGGGCTAAACGTCTCATCATAATCCAATCCTTGGGTCTGTGCATAACCCTTTGCTACCAATCTTGCTTTATGTCTTTCAATAGAACCATCAGATTTGCACTTCACTTTGTAGACCCATTTACATCCAATAACATTCTTATCCTTTGGTAGGGCAACCAAATCCCATGTATCATTATGGACCAATGCGTCCATCTCCACATCCATTGCTTTTTCCCATACATGCTCTCCAATAGCCTCTGTATAGCATGTAGGTTCCACATGCTTCACCATAGATGTCATGTATGCATAGTGCATAGCAAAATCTCTGTATGTCAACCTGTCAACAGGATATCTGACCCTCTGGGATCTCCGCAATGCATGCGGATCACTCTGTACACCTGTGACTCTAGCATGTGGTGGCACATATCTGTCCTGCCTAGCACCAGGTGTGCGTAGAACAGGTATGCCAAGCTCCTCATCCAAACTTTCAGAACTGGATGACTCATATCCTGTGATTCCAATTCCTTCGACTTTCTTTTTGCCTTTATCCATAGCACTACTCCCAGTGCTCACGCTCTCATGCCTCAAACGTCCTGACCATGGACGTACACTGCTACTCTCAGCTTCTGCTGCTGGCCCAGACATAGTAGTAGAGCTAGAACTTGCTTGTGATGGCAAATTCACAGGCACATCTGCTTCCAGTGACTCAATAACACCTTCATCTTTTGCCTTATACCAACTAGCAAGCTCATCAAACACCACATCACGTGAGATGACCACTTGTCTAGTTTGTGGATTATAACACTTGTAGGCTTTTCGATCCTGTGCATATCCCACAAATATACATTTCTCTGCCTTAGGATCCAACTTCCTTCTTCTTTCATCAGGCACATGCACATAGGCTATGCATCCAAAAACTTTAAGATGTCCAATGTCTGGCCTGTAACCTGTGAGCCGCATCTCTGGCGTGCTTCCATGAATGGCTGCTGTAGGTGTTTTGTTCAATATGTATACTGCAGTAGCACATGCTTCTGCCCAATAGTAATCTGGCATGCTCTTTTCATTAAGCATTGCCCTTGCCACTTCACATATAACTCTATTCTTTCTCTCAGCCACACCATTCTGCTGAGGTGTATACCTGCATGTCAATTGTCTCCTTATTCCATGCTTCCTCAAGAAATGCTCAAAGGCCTTTGAGGTGTATTCACCACCTCCATCTGTCCTCAGACATTTAATCCAACAGCCATACTGCTTTTCTGCAAAAGCTTTGAAATCCATGAATTTTTCCAATACTTCACTCTTCTCCCTGAGAAAATATATCCATGTCATCCTGCTAAAGTCATCAATGAATGTAACATAGTATAAGCTGCCTTTGATAGATGGGTTTTGTGCAGGACCCCATACATCACTGTGCACGATCTCAAGTGGCCTGTTACTCATATTTCCTTCTCTAGGAAATCTCAATCTTGCCTGCTTCCCAAACTGACAGGCTTCACAAACATGCATATGTCCATCATATTTGAACCTAGGCAAACCATTGACAATGCCTCTTGTTTGCATGTTCTTTAATCTCTGTATATTTACATGGCCAATCCTCTTGTGCCACATATCAATATCCTGTACCACATTCCTACTCTTTGAGAACATGGCTGATTTTAGCTCAGGAATTCCAGCATCCAGCTTAAACAGTCTTCCTTCTTTCTTGCCTTTAGCAATCACTCTACATCCATGTTTGAAGTCTTCAACGAAGCATCCATGCTCATTGAATCTAACCTGTAATCCCTGTTCTACCATTTGACCAACTGAGGCCAAGCTTTTAGTGATCAAAGGCACATACAGCACATCTGACATAGACTTTGTCTGACCATTATGCATGACCAATGGTACACTTCCAACATGTGTAATGACATGCTGGGTATCATCACCTGTTTCCACATAGCCCTTCACATCCATGGGCTTCATGTGCTCAAACCATTCACCATGGCATGTCATATGATTTGATGCTCCTGAGTCCATGTACCATGTATCATCATTCTCAGCATTTGTCGTCATAGAACCCACAACATGCTTCATGGCAAACAAATGATTTGCAGTTCCATCATTGCTACTTGATGCATAGTTGCCACCATGTTGTGCATAGTTTCCACCATAATGACCACCACGTTGTGCTCTTCCCCCTCTCAAATCATTCTGTTTGCGAAAGCAATCTCTCGCCATATGACCATATTTGCCACAATAATGGCATTCAACATCTTGCATAGAATTTTGTTGGCCTTGCCAACGTCCTCTTCCACGGGGGTTACCTCTGCCTCTTTGTGGTGCATATCCACGACCACCTCGAGCACCATAAGAAGGCTGAAAATTCTGCTGTGGAGGCCTATCCTGCCATCCACGACCATTACCACCACGTCCACGTGATGCGAATCTCCCCCTGCCTCTAAAACCTCTCTGCGAGTAGAAAGCCTGATTTCTGCCATCATCATGGCTAGAAGATGCATCCAAAAATGAATCACTGAGCTTGATTTCCTCAACCAATAAGAGTGAAACCAACTCATCGAAGTCGGGTAGACCTGTACTCCTCACTGAGATAGATGTATCAAAAGATTTGTATTCCTTGCCAAGACCACGCAAGGTAATATCCACCAAATCATCATCAGGCATGGGGGCATTTATTGTGGCCAATGCATCTGCAAACTTCTTGATTTCTTGCACATAATCATGTATACTCCTTTTATTCCTTTTCACATTGTGTATCTGCTGTCGCAATTGAGACTTGCGAGCACTCGTATCTGTATCAAACATCTTGACCAAAGTATCCCATGCATCTCTGGGATTCTCAGCATCCTGAATGTGTATGAGCATAGCATCAGAAATGCATATAGACAAATAATGCAGCACTTTGAATGCTCTCTCTGACCACTGCTTATGAGCAATAAGCTGCTGCTGTGTAGGTTGCCGAGGTAGCTCAGGCTCTGGCTCAGCACCTGTAATGAGATTCCAAAATCCTTTTCCTTTCAAGAAACTCTTTATCCTGTACTTCCATGCCTGGAAGTTCTTCCTATCCAGCTTTTCACCAACAATCTGAACTGGATTGTCCGACATGTTGCTCAATGCATACACCTTCCGCACACTTCAAATCTGTAAATGAGCCTTCCTCAGCTCAACCACACTCCAATTAATGTTCCAGATACTCCAAGATAGCCAACAAACTCCAAATTTGATGTAGAAAATCAACCTGTAATGATCCAAGATGAACTGACTCATGCAGTGCGGGATACCCTGAACTGACACGCCTTCCAAGGCTCCAAATCGCAATGTAATGGTGCAATCAAGTCTAGGCAACTTGCATTGACACCTAATGAACCTCAATGTTGAGTATCAACTCCATTTGACATGTGTAATTATCAATTTTTGAAAACCCCTTTTTCTGTTTTTGGAAAAACCAGAAAAACCAGAAAAACCAGTAATGATTTGGCTCTAATTCCTTCAATATTTCACCAAATTGAGCAACCAGGCATTCATTGGCTTAGCAATAGTGTCCATCAACTCCATGTAAGAGGAATTTGTCCAATTGTAAAACACCAAAGATTAATTGCTCGATTAAAATGCTCTGTTTCTCTGCAACCAGTGGACAGCCTGTTTTAATCAGCTCATTCCCAGCTCAATTAAGCATCATTGGCCAAACAAATCACATAGCCCTCTTCTCCAAGATGTAAAGCATCCAATTGCTAAGGAGGTTGTGGAATATATCAAGCACCGAGTGAGAATTTGATCTCCTCGTAGGTAAAAACCAGAAAAACTGCCCTGTTTCCTACTGTCTGGCTGCGCCGCCTGTAATTGAGGTGTTTGGGAGTGATTGAAGTGTTATTTGATGTTGTATTTAGGTGCCCAACACACTTGGGTACATGTGCAACCCACCAATGCTTTGATTTTCACCAAAAATAGGCTCCAAATGCATCAATTTTTGACTGTCTTCTCTCTGTTTTGTGTGAGCTCAAAAACCAGAGATTTCCATACATTTAAATGCTTCCAAAATGCTCTAAAATCATAGTAGGGCTTGCATAGAAGTTGCCAATACATCTCTCATTGTCAGATACATGTTTGCTTTGCCAGAATCACACATATTTCCACCATACATCAATGTTCCCAAGCTTTAATGGAAAGCTTCAAAAACCAGAATTTTGCTTTGCTTTGATTTGCTCTAAAATGCTTTGCTTTTGCCTGTTTCACCTGCAATCCGCTCAAGGATGTTTAGAGGACCTTACCCGGTAGGCCTAGCTCTCAGATCTGATAAGATTCGGTGTGCTCCAAGCTTCACAGCTCCAATGGCAGCTTCACAGCTTCTTTTCACAGCTTCTTCTTCTCCCTCTTCACTCACTCACTCATAAACCCTAATAAACAGCACAAGGCTCTGATACCATGTTGAAAGAACGGTAGAGGAGGAGGAGACACACACACAGGAGCAAACCCTAATGTATATTCCAAACCCTAACCATAGAGGGAAGCCATGTCCACTCTCACACAAAGCATAATGCACTAATCCATAATCCACACTACACACAATGAGTTGTGTCCACACTCTACTAACCCTAGCTAATGTCCACACACTATGACCAGCTGGACACGCGGTCATTTATGTCTCACACATGTTCCTACCTAATCTGCCAGCACATAGCATAGCTGGCTCACACTGACATCGAGCTTGAATATCTCAACAACGAATACAGTTTCTATAATGAACTCTCGTCTTTCCACATCAATCCATATTACTTAATCTACATCCAATTCATATGTGTACCCATTCTCATCCAATCACATCATTTTCCATCTCATCACATCAAATTCATTCACATCACATATCATCCATTCACATCCCATATCATTCATTCACATTCTGATTCACATGACATCACATCTCATTCATTCTCATCCCGATTCACATCACATTACATCTCATCCATTCACTCACATCGATATCACATCCTTTCACATACACATCCTCATTCATTCTTCCACATACACATCACATCCACATTCATACTTCCACGTACACATCCATATCCACTCTTCCACGTACACATTCACATCCACATCCATTCTTCACATACACATCCGCATCCATACATCTACATACACATCAACATCTATACATCCACATCCATTCTTCTACATACACATCCACATTTATTCTTCCGCATACACATCTACATTCATTCTTCCACATACTCATCCACATCCACACATCCACATCCATACATCTACATCCATATCCACATACACATCCACATCCATACATCTATATCCATATCCACTTCCCACATCCATACATCTACATTGACATCCATTCTTCCACATACACATACACATCCACATTCATTCTTCCACATACACATACTCATCCACATCCATAAATCCACATCCATACATCTACATCCTCATCCACATCCATACATCCACATCGACATCCACATCCACATCTACATCCACATCCATACATCTACATCCATATCCACTTCCATACATCCACATCTACATCCACATCCACATCCATATCCACTTCCATACATCCACATCCACATCCACATCCATACATCTACATCCATATCCACATCCATACATCCACATCCACGTCCAAATCCATACATCTACATCCATATCCACAACCATACATCCACATCCATACATCCACATCCATACATCTATATCCATATCCACATCCATATCCACATCCATACATCCACATCCACATCCATACATCCACATCCATATCCACATCCATACATTCACATACACATCTACATCCATATCCACATCCATACATCCACATCCACATCCATATCCATATCCATACATTCACATACACATCTACATCCATATCCACATTGATTCATTCTCATACACATGCATACCCTTTCTTTCACATATACATTTGCATTTACATCCAATCACATCCCATATCTTATCGTATCTATCACATCCCATACACATCTTATCGCATCCCATTTACATATAACCACATCCCATACACATCTTATCACATCCATTCACATGCTATTTCCATTTAATAGCTTTTTCTAGATTGATACCGATAATAGGACTTTTTCTAAATTTTTTCCAATTGCTTGGCCTATTTAAAGATTCTTTTTCTGACAACTATTTCCATATTCCTTCTCAATTCCTCAATTGAATTATATTCAATATTCTTCTTTTGAATAAAAGAATTTACGGGATTTGTAGAAATCAACTCTACCCATATTTCCACTTTTGGTAAATAATCATAAATCGAATTATACTAAAAATTCCTCTTCTTCCCATTTAATTTCTTGGATCCCAATTACCATGGGAATTCCTCTTTTTGCATTTAATTATTTCTCATAGATAAATAAATTTATCTAAAAATTCATCTTTGAATTTAAATGAATTATCCAATAATTCCAATGTGATAGGAATTTCTCTTTTCCCATCCAATTGATGGAATTTCAAATGTAATAGGAATTCCTCTTTTATCATATAAATTTATCTATGCAAAAAGATAAATTTAACTAAAATCTTTCTTTAATTTTTACATAAAATATACATTATATTAGTATTTCAATTTTTTCTCTTGATTCATTGGAATACATGGATTTCCATTGTCATGGGGATTACTCTTTTAACATAAAAATAAATTACTAGAAATTTCTCTTTTTCTAATTCACTAATTATGCATAAACATAAAAATAAATTTTGTACATGATTATAATGAGAATCATTCAACTAATCTAGGATGATAATTCCTAGAATATGGTAGGAAGTCGTCTTTTCATAAAATGAAAGAAAATGTTTTATGTGTTTATTTTACGAAAATTTTGCCATAGCTCCGCTGCTATTACTGATAATTCTCAATTTAATTGAAAGAATAAAGTTTAATATTATTGATATGATTAGAATGACCACTAATTGGATCATTATCCAATTATGGATTGATTCATGATTTTTCTACGAAATAAATATCATAAAAGCATTAAAAAGCCATTAATTTGGCCTCCAATTAGACAAGCATAGAAATTACTTTTGGATTAGAGAAATGCTTCATGAGAAGATTCATTTGGATTGAGAATAGGCCATAGGGATGACCTTTCTTTGGGGGGAGAGAGAGAAATGCTTAAAAATCATTAAAATTAAGCATAAATGGAAATTTATGTGTTTCTTTATTACAATTAAAAGAACTTCAATAGTAATCAAAAGCCATTCAAATTAAAGCTTCTCAAGCTTGAGAGGGGTTGAGAAGAGAAGCATTTGGAGTTTTAATAAGAAAAAGACAATAATCCATACTTTACCTTCTAATTTACTTGATTAGAAGCATTTGAGTTTTAATAAGAAAAAGACAATAATCCACACTTTACCTTCTAATTTACTTGATTCTTTGATCACAGTAAAGGCCCCCAACCAATCAATTGGTTTGGTATGCTGTAGGAGTCACCAAGGAAGATTAAAGAGAGAGAGAAGCTCCAATCTCTTCAATTTTGTAGAGGTTTTCAGAGGGTAACAAAAAATATCATTATTTCAGTCTAATACTGGCATAGTATAGTTCTCATATTTTTTTTACAAAGGGCTAAGGATCTATTTATAGGTGAGGGAGGCCTCTAACCAAGTCCAACTAATTTCTAGAATTTTCCAGGTTCAGTTTGGTTGAATTTGGACAAGATTTGGTCCTAGTTTGGTTCCCTTTTGATTTGGTTTGATCCAAGAGAGAGGAGAGATAAAAATATCACAATATTTTTGAGTTTAAAACTCCACCACACATGTGAAATAGGTGCCTCCTTGAAGGGCCCCCTTTTTCTTACACATGTGTCAAAAATGAATCATTATACCCAAAATATCTCTTTTTTTAGTAATACTCATAGTTTTTTACTAATAAACCTTGTAATCAGTCAACTCTTCATCTTATGTGGGCATTTACTCATTTTTGGGTATTTTTCTTTTATAAATTTTATTTATCTCCTCCCCACACACATGGACTGATCCTATTGGGCCATAGGAACCTTAATTGGACCATAATCCAAAAATTTCTGAAAATCTAGACCCTTAGGCTAACGTCCTTTATACCTATTTCCAATTAATTCCAATTGCACATTGGAAAGCTCTTTTTGAATTTCTGTTTTAGGGGAATCCATTTTAGACACTAGGAGGATTTTTATATCCAAAAATATCTTTGGACTACCTCTCTCTAGACATTTTCTCTCTCTAGGTCAAAATAGGATAAAACAGAATCTTTCTTTTATTTCAGAGAGGGGAATAATTATAAGATCAGAAAGGGAGACTCTTACACTTATACACCTCAAAAGTTGGGGGAAGGAATCTTACATCCTACCCCACTTAAAAAACACGAGATGTCCTCTTCTCGCAAACTAGAGGACAACTCTTTCCCATCAACTGATTCTGGGGTTCCTTATATTCTCGTCGACCCAACAGAATCCTGGGATAAATATCCCTTGTATAGAACTCATCATTAAATAACAATTCATTCATATCATATCATTCATATCTTTAACACAATAATGGTCCATTAGACCGAAAAATTTCTTTCTGATTCCTCCACGGAAATTTCAGTCAAGCAAGTTCTCAATTTGTCATCCAATTAACTTGATCCACCAGGTCAAGTGTTAACAATAGCAATCTGATAGCACAATCCACTAATCTCATAGTGATTTGCTGAGATCACTATCATCATTCCAGTTACGAACATTATCACAGGGACTTGTCCCATTCATCCTCATTGTGGTTTTGCTCAGCTTATCACTTTTCAAAAAATTTAGGAATCATCTTTTTCCAATCAAAATCCAAATCAATTCATCAATTCTCAACCAGAATTTTAAAATCATATCAACCACATTTGAATTCATCATCTGGATAGCATTTTTGCTTATAATTTCAAGGTCTTAGATTTACTCGTATATACTACCAGTAAAGAGCTGCAGTCATACCCTCGGTATATACGGGTAGTCACGGTCCTTGTAATTATAAGGTAAATACCATCATGTCTAGGCCTCAAGCTAGTCAGGGATTCCATATAATTGTGGTACTTCCATCTGAAGACCCAATTACCAATTTACGAATTTCAGTCCAATATCAATTTGTATAAATTTCATCACACAATTCCAACCTTTTAATGTTACTTCATAAATTTTTGACATTTTTGGCTTCTCAGTTGATCCACTATAGCCAATTTGCTCTGATACCAGCTAAAAGATCCCTGCCCCCTCCGCGCAACGGATTCGGGGGTGCTAGCAGTGGAAGTAGCACTCCTTGCATGCTGTAGGGTCCTCTCACTTGGAGCCTCGCCCATGGATATCTAGACAGGAGACTAATCCCTTGGTTCTTCCAAAACCAAACTCGGAAAAAACCTCCCTTACCCGGAAAGCACGGGCGATTCCGGGCCAAGATATTTTTTCTCTAACGTAGTTGTTGCGTGACGAGTGGTGATGCAAGGATGCAACACAAAGATGCAAGCAGGAAAACAAGAGACTTGACATTCTTATTTAGGGCTCTTGTAAAAAGTTCCAAGTTGTAGGTGAGTGTGGGAGTGGGCTTGAGAATAATCCCACATGGAAAGTTTTGGGAGTTTTAGGAGTTTTAGTATAAAAAGTAGCTCATTTGAGAGCTTATGGACACATTGGGCTAAACTCATACTTGAGCTCTCTTGAGACTAGCTCTCCCTCTTGTTCATAGAGGTGCAAGCTCTTCTCTCTCCCCATCTACACTATTGTACTATGAGCAATGCTCTTCTAATTCAATGCAATGAGATGATGTTTTTCTCTCTTCTCATCTCTATTCTCTAGTGTGCATGCTTCTTTGTTGATGCTTGTGGATCCTCTATTAGGCTTTGTGTGGTAGTAGTGGATTCAAGCTTAAGCTTCTCCATAGCTTTGAGCTTATCCATGGTGGGCAAGGCATTGCTTGAGTAGTGAATGAGAATGCATGTTTAATTCAAGTTCCACTAAGCTTCAAGGTTTGTGTGCATGCTAGGGAAGTAAGTGCTTGAGAATGAAGTATGCTTTGAGCTTGTGTATGCATTAGCTTAGCTTTCTTCTTGTATTGGATGCATGAATGAATGGGATGATGAGTGAATGAGCTATGGCAAGATTGAGTTTGTGTGTGTAAAGTCTATGTCAAGGTAGTGGTGTTCATAGCATTCTCTCCATTCGTGATAAGCTTCCGTGCACCCGTACGGGTTGAATCCCTAGCTCCGGAAAGGGATGCAAATCCCACTGGATTGAGCTACACACGGATCATGCTACTCTTGCTACAAGTGTAGAGAGTCTTCCGTCTCTCCATTGGCACCGTTGCCGGGGAGAAGACTCAAAACCGGTTGAGAAGCTTGCATTACTACCACTAATTCTTTTTATTTTTAGGTTTAGGGTTAGCACGAGTGTCAAACCCGCCATCATCTCAATCGGATTTGCCACAAGCAGATTCTTCACTAGCACATCGCAGCCTGAATTTCTTCAAATCCCTAACGCCTACTATGGGTGAACAAGTGGTTTAGAAAACTAAACGCTGCAGAGCTCAAATAAGGCATGATTAGAGTCTCAAAATCTTAGTTTCTTTACTTGAGATCTGGCACCTGCTGATATGCATTCAAAGGGTCGTGTACAGGCAGGCCTTTTCAGCCCACGAGCACCCAGCTATACATAGCTGAAACAACCCTTGCATACCCACACAGGCTCAGCCGATTGCTCTTATACCTGCGCTCTTTCACCTGCACACCCCAGCATCAACACACACATACACCACAATCCTCGGCTTCCTAGCCGGCTCCCACAGTCAACAACCCACGCCCTTAAGCTTGCACACACATCCAAGCACCGAATCCAGAGGCACACGGCCTGCTGCACCAACGTTGGTAACAAAAAGAGCTCCAAGGGTTGAAAAATAGGCATAGAAGGCGACGGAGAGGAGGCGGCGGCTGACTGCAAGAGGCGAAGTCCGGTAGCTGCAGCAGCAAAGGAGGCGAAGCTGGAGGAGCCAACTGGCCGCAAGGAGGCTAACACGTCAGCGAAGGAGAAAGAGGTGCCTGGTCGCTGATGAAGGAGCTGGCGAAGGAGGAGAAGAAGGCATCACTCGCCGCAACAGTTGGGGTGGCGGACGCGAAGCCAAGGGCAGTGAAGTAGAAGCCAAGGAAGGTGAAGTTGGGAAGGCGAACTTGACTCACAGCTGTGAAGGGCGGCGGCGGGCGGCTGGCTGTAGCAGAAGAGAGGAGCGGGGAGGCAGTGGTGAGGTGGCCGTTGAAGGCGGTGAAGCTAGCTGAAGGCTGTAGAGAAGGTGAGAGGCCCTGAGGTGAGGATAACGCTGCGAAGGCGAAGGCGAAGGGGCCGCACAATTGGCCGGCTTGCAAGGATAAGGTTAGTATTTTATTTTTTATTTTTTGTTATTTTTTTTGTTAATTTTTAATTTTTCAAAATCTGCATACCAATTTCCATGTTTTTTGCATTTTTTTAAATAATAATAATAATAATAATAATAAGTAAATAAAATAAAATAATTAAAAAAATTAAAAAAAATTATAAATTATGTGTTTTATTTTGAGTCCACATTTTTTGCATGATCTGTATTTTTTAAAATTTTTGTAATTTTTTGCATAATTAGTGTAATCTGCATAATTAGTATTTTTAGCATAATTCTTATTTTTGTGTAGTTATTAAAATAAAAAAAATAAAAATAAAATAGGTATTTACACACATATTCAGGTTAATTGCATTTAGAGGTTAGGTAGGGTTTAAATATATATATATATATATATATATATATATATATATATATATAAGAAAAAAATAATTTAGAAAAATTCAAAAACTGGACACTGCTACGTGCTAAAAATAGCGTATGCATCTACGCTCGGGAACAATACTAGGGGGACGTAACACTAGTGCACAATCTAGGGTAACCACTCAAGGGAGCGGCACTCAATCGGTTGTTGGCAACTTGGGGAGCATTCTCGAGACATCTTCGGAGTCTCAAACAGAGAGCCTCTCAAGAACCAAGAGTGATATTTCAATGGACATAAACGAGTCATTTGGCATGAATAGACCATCCACACCCATTGGTATGGCAGATTCTACTAATCCATTTGAAATCCCAGATGGGGAGTTGATTGACAACATGAGACTCCATTTCTTGTATACAAACGCGCATGGCGGGCGGTGAGATCTACAAAGATCCAATGAGCCGGTTTGTTATTAAAATTGCAGACATTCATTCTGCATTTGAACCAACACCATGGGTAAACTACCAAGACGATATGTACATGGGTAGAAATGGAGTACGCTACGAGGTCACCAAAAATCTTGAACAAGTGGATGCTATGGGTGTACTTCAACCTAGTGCACAAGCAAAGCAAAAAAAGGAGCTTCCATCGGACCCAGATGTGCCAGGAACATCGCGCAGACCTGGTATGCCCATTTCTTTACTTGAAGAATTGTTTTCTGACCGGAATTGGGAGGATAGAGAAAGAACGGGAAAAGAAAAAGAGACTAAGAAAAACCCATGGGACATAGTAAAAGAAATTCCAGTAGTTAAAATCTATCAAGATGACCCAATTAAAGAGGTGTATAGGGATGTGGAAGAAACCTACTATGCAACCACTAAGCACCCGAGCTTAGAGCTTCCAGTCATGCATACAATAACTGTAGAGCATCTAGAAGGTTTCACTAAGCGTGTTCATGATAGATGGGGGAACGACATTAGAACCCTTGAATGGCCAGAGGTTAGGGAAATGACATGAAAAGGAAGGCCCCTTTTCACTGAGGTGTCTACCTTAGACACGGCACGTCCAGATGAATCTGCCTTTCGAGGAGAAACACTAGCACCACCATGGGCTAGAACCCCAAGTGTGGCTCGACCAGCACCTTCTATGCGAACAACTGCTAAAGGACCAGTCTTTCCAACGATTGATCCTACGAGGAGACCCGGGGCTATTAGAGAATCTAGCGGAGAAGAAAGACCACGAGTAAGTGGATATGTACCTCCAAGAGAACCCCATAGACCAAGTGAACTGACATTTGAAGAGCCTAGATTTAGAGGCCGAGACTCATATAGGAGACATGACGATGAATATTCTAGAAAAGTGAGACCATCTGCGCTGCAAAAGCTTGTCAAGAAGTATGACGGATCCGGTGACCCATATGACCATATAGCAGCTTTTAAGCAAGCTATACATGTGGAGCAAGTCACGGATACGCATACGCAAATCGAAGGATTTGGCTTGACACTAGAGAGTAAGTCTTTATCATGGTTTCAGGCTTTAGAGCGTGAGGCAAAGTGATCATTCAATGGGCTGGAAAAGAGCTTTATAGCTACGTTTTTAAAAATGAAAATTAAGCACAATGCGGTAGCTCAAATTTACGCTTTTAAGCTAAAAGATCAAGAATCTGTGCGAGATTGTGTAAATAGGCTAAAGCAGTACATCAATCGATGCCCTGACGATGAGAAGCCAAGCCAAGGAAGATTGATTTCTATCTTCCTGGAAGGCTTACGAAACAAGACGCTTCACACTCACTTGTACACAAAGAAGCATGTCATCTTCAATGAGTGTTGCATGGATGCCATGGATTACGATGACAACTTCGACATGACTGGCATGGGAAACCAAGATAGTCATCCAGATGATAAACGTAGCTCTGGGAAGGGCTCTGACTCTAGTGTGCCATTAGTTAATCCAGATCAGATTGCCGAGATAGTATTGAAAAAGATGGGGCAATACTACAGACCTTCCTACTGACCCCAACCATCATACATGCATACTGTACCTACAGGCCCCTACGTCTGTGGAGGATGTGGAGATAGCCATAAAACCGAGCAGTGCCCAATCTTTTCACCATTGGTTGGCAATCAACCAACAAAGAAGTGGTGCCAGCTTTGTAAATGGAACTACACACATGTGACTTCGGACTGCAATCACATTGCAAGGATACAAAGGGAACAAGCAAACAACTCTGCACCTAGGCAGCAAGTTGTGAACCATGAGAGAACCTTAGTTGCTCAAGAGCAAGCACGGCCGGTGCTGGAAGCTCAACCTCCTCCACCTGGCACAGCTTTCTTTAGATATGTGGAATATGAGAATCCTGAATTAGGTATGGAGATGGTTAGCTCTCAACCATGCTACATCGAAATGGAGCATCCTCTTGTCGAACCCTACTTTGAGAACCCAACCGGACCAAGCCTAGTTCATGACTTTAATGGAGACCCAAGATCTTTGATGCTTATAGGATCTCAGCCAACCAAGACTCAAGGTTATCCAAGACCATATCCTACAAAGAGACTATACCCCACGCAACAAACAGGACCATGCTACAAATGTGGTGGACCACATTGGGCGAGAGAATGTCCAAACAAGAAACGATCGCTCTTAGCTAACATAGGCACAACATCTACGTTTCCACCTATAGAGAGGTTTTGCCAAGGGTGTAGCATTGACCATCTACCAAAGGATTGCTTGTTGAAGCCTGCGGATCCGGCAGCACAAAAAGCTAAAGCGCCCCTCAACTATGTTGAAGTGATTCCATCACCCACGACATCTGAGGAGGAGAACGAACTAGTGTCGCTAAGAGTAGTGACGAGCCCAAGCACAAAAGAATGTCAAAGAGGTTGTTGAGAAACCCTCTGAGATTAAGGTTCTATCCAAAGATGGAAAAGAGAGAAAGAAATCAACTCGACGTAAACCATGAGCAAGGGGAGTAAGAAGTGGAAGGAGCAGAAGAGCTCTGATGGAGGAAACTCTATCCCAAAAGAGTTAGAAGGAATGTTGAAAACGAGACAAATCGGAGAGAAAACTCAAAATGAGCAAAAGGGAAAAGCATCCGAGTCTGAGGAAAGCTCAAGAGGATCAGTCCTTGTGGACAAGGTGTACGAGTCTTTAGATGCAGCGCTTCAAGCATATAATAGTAGGATCATAGCTCTGACTGAGCTAGAAATATCACACCACTCAATGTCTTGACATGAGCCCAGGCCCAATTGGGAGACAACAAGAAGAATCGAGCAGATGCGACCATTTCCAGAACTGGCTGCAAGTGAAAAAAGTAGGTAAGGGTGACACAAGTGTCACAATCCAAGATGGGTCCAAAGAAGATATGATCGACACCGGATCCACCCAATCGAGAGAAGAAGGGGATCATGTGATCAATCACAAAGAGCCTGATCTAGAGGAGCAAAGGGAAAGACCATCAATCCCTAAAGGACTCGGTGAGTACCCAAATTCCAAAGAGGAGATAAGGAAGCTCGAGGACACCAAAGCCTTAGTAGAAGAATGTCAACGGCTGCAGGAAGCCAAGCTAAGGGCTAACCGGGTCAGGGATACAATGTATCCAAGAAACGAGCCAACAAGGTAAAGAGAATTGGACGTACCTACTCCAATTCTAGAAGAAACGGAAGAGGGATCTCAAGCAAACACAATGACCCGAATGTTTGAGGAAAATGCACAGACTGAGTCCATCCATTCCTTCCCTAGGGATGAATATGAGACACACACATGGAGGGAACCCTTAATCGCCAGAGAACCCAAAGACATAAGCCTTGTGGCTCTACTGCCCACACCTATGCAAATGCCATTGTGGCTCTACTGCCCACACCTATGCAAATGCCATTGGGGAAATTGCTACATAGTTCACCTACCCTATGGACACATATAAAGGAATGTGTAGATGCAAACTAACGCCAGCCGACACTATAGAGGAGGTTTTGCCACCTCTGGCTAAAAGAACCCTCAAACACATAAGGGAAACCCGAGTCATCAAGATACCATTTAATCAATTGGGACGTTATTACTAAAGTGATGACATAAATGCTACAATCCTGATTCATCATGGGTACCACTCATTGGCTATCCTGGATGGTGGGGCGGGGGTTAGCATCATCACAAAATGTTGCTGGGAAAACTGGAAAAAACCTGTTCTAAAAAAAGCAAATCTAATCGTTAAAATGGCATACGAAACATCTTCAAGACCCATTGGACTTTTTGAGAATATGAAACTCAAGCTCTTTATGTTTTTCTATCAATATACATTTGTAGTAATGGACTTCCTGCACTAACTCAACTCATATGACATAATATTGGGAAGACCCTTCATCAGGGAGTCCAAATTGGTGCATGATTGGGCATTAGATCACATGTATGTGCATAGGGATTCAGAAATTTTAAAGATAGATTGAGAACCTGGAGAGCACACCCCATGGAAGGGCAGCTATTCAATGATTCGGTCACAATGGAGCAGACCACATCTGTACAAATATGCCAGCCCACAGTGGAAAATTCCAAAGATGAAGAGGAAACAAAAATGTATGTATCACTTCCTAAAAATGTATGTATCACTTCCTTTGCCGAACTTCATTGCCGAACTTCATTGAAAACTGGATGCATGTGCTAGCTACCATAGATGTGATCTAACCAAGGAGGACCCAATATGTGAAATCTAGAACTCTCCCTCTATGACCTCTATCTGTATGGTTAATTGGCAAACCATTGATGAAAATTCAGAAGAGGAGGCCGCTAGCAAAGAGGTACTGTAACACAAAGCCATACCAACGCTCAACGCCTCAGAAGATGGCAAAAATAGAAACAATATATTTCCCGACAAAATTCCTTATTATGAAGGAAACCCACAGATGCCCATTGGCTAAGATACCTTGAAGCCACCAAGGTACACAATGAGTTTTCTAAGGATTGGGGTGAGGAATGTAGTAAGATATCACTGGAGGGAAAACATAAGGAGAAAGTCATCTTTCAAGAGCCAGAAACACCTAAGCTTATGAAAGTTGGGAGTTGAAAATGGAACAAGGCTCTGGCAAAATCCGAGCATGAGGCTAGAAAAATCATGGCTAAAACAAAAAGTGAGAATGAGGAGAAACCAAACTTGCTCTCTCAGTACCAGACCACTTCAAAACCTACGCTGTTGAACGAGCGGAAAGTGGTCCGATTGATGGCAAAAAGGGTTAAGGAGAATGGGCTATCCACATCATACGATGGCCTGACTAAAGTCAAGGAAGTTGATATTGTGGGACCAAGGGAGGAATCCAGACCCGTATATATTTCTAAGGACCTCACTTTAACTGAAGAAGATGAGCTCGTTACCCTTCTTAAGGAATTTAAGGATTTTTTTTGCCTGGAATTACAAGGAGATGAAGGGTGTACCACCTAAGGTAGTGCAACATACGATTCCAATCATGGAAGGATCAAGACTAACCAAACAGAAACCATACCAAATGAATCCTAAGTATGCAACAATTGTAAAGGAGGAAATAGATAAACTCATTGCTGGCAGATTTCATCTATGAGATAGAACACATGGATTGGTTGTCACTAATTGTAATAGTGCCAAAAAAGAATGGGAAACTTAGGGTATGTATTGATCTTAAAAAGGTCAACATAGCTACTAGAAAAGACCATTATCCATTGCCCTATACGAAACATGTTTTGGAGAGAGTGGCTGGTGAAGAAGCTTACAGCTTCTTGGATGGATTTCCAGGCTACAATTAGGTGTCAATAGCACCAGAAGACCAGTATAAGATAACTTTCAATACAATGTGGGGAACGTTTGCATACAGAGTCATGCCTTTCGGTCTCACCACAATGCCCCAGCAACATTTCAATGATTGATGTGCACAACTAAATATGTGCTCTCCTTGCATGGTTTAGAGTAAAGGATCAAATGGTGGATAGTTGATGGGTTGTTCCATATATAACCCTTTTCTGTCTATGAGGTACAAATCCCATATTAACATTGAAGTATGCTCTACTATTACTACAGTAAAATATTTGTATATGTATAAAAAGGACATGATAGAGCTACTATAGAGTTGCAAGACTCACACGGGGTTATTGATGAGGTTAGTCAATATTTGGATGCACGGTACATGTTTGCGTCAGAGGCATGCTGGCGCATATACCAATATGATTTGCATGATGAAAAGCATGATATACAAAGGTTGCATGTCCATCTCCCAATGCACTGTTAGAATTTCGTGGTGCTCATGCTAGATCAAATATGTGGAGGAGAGAGACTCACAAAATACAAGAAAAGATCTTGCTTATTAAGTTGCTCAAAATACAACTAAGCTTCATGCTCTTGAAATGCCTTCTAGCTCCACCTTTAAATAGGTGAGCTAGGGGACCATAAGTCCATTCACACATACAACCTTCTCCTCCCCTTTTACATAACCTTAGTCTCTTAATACCCCCCCTTAATACCAACTATGAAAAAAATTGGAATAGGTGGTATTGGACATAGGGTGCCTTTATAACATTAGGCATACAAGGTTAGGAATATAGGTGTGGTTACATTGAGATTTAAAACAATTTCTCAGTGGAGTTAGAGGCTGATACAAAGTTAGCCTCTAACTCTTTGTTAGGACATTTAGAAGTGATATGTCCCATTTGTTTACACTTGTTACATTTCATTTTGTTGGGATATTTGATCCAACAATTATTTGCGAAATGACCCACCTTTTTGCAATGGACACATCTTACTTTGATCACTTGATGTGATAAAGCTTGTTCGATATTCGATGAAGTTGTTGCATTTGAAGATTCAGCTCCTCCCTTTGGCCTCTTTTCTTCATCTCAAGACAAGATTGAACGACTCCTTCAAGGGTGGGATTAGGTATGAGTTAGGTATGTTCTTCTGGGTGATGACTAAGGTGGGGTACACCTTCTTGACTGCTTTTAGCAAAACAGCACTGCATCATCTTCATCCATTCTCGCATTCACTGATGCAAGTTGAGCCATAAGGCCCTTCAAGTGAGAGATGAAGGCCCTTCAAAGTGAGAGATGAAGGCTCCAATGCCATCTCCCTCTTTGAGTTCCAAGCTGAAAAATTCAATTTTAAGTGAGATCTTGGAATTCTTAACGCGAGCTCCATAGAGCTTGTCAAGCTCATCCCATTTCTCCTTTGCACTTGGAAGCTAGTCCACATGGTGAATGAGAGCCTCATCAAGATGAAGCATGATGATGGCTTGTTCCCTCTCATCATCTTCAATTTCTTCAGCCTTAGTTCGATCAATAACCTTAGTGCCGGAGATGAATGGCCAAAAACCTTTGGACAGCATCTTGTACTTGACTTGCCAAGTGTGGAAGCCCTCTCTTGAGAACTTCTTAATTTGGGTGTTGTCCTTTGACATTGGGTATTGAAGGAGATTAATAGAGAGTAATGGGCTGATTTATGAAGAAGAAAAAACCAAAAATTTGTGATGTTTTGGCTTAAGTAGAAAGAGAAAAGCTTATGAGAGTGCAACAACCCTTAATCAAGCCAAGGATGTTGCATAAAAAAGGAGATTAAGATGGTGAAGTTAATGCTTTAGCACTTAGGGTTTGTGCCCAACCACTAATTCTGATGGAGATTAGCTTTATTAGTGTCAAAGAACACTTTGTTTGGTGATTAAGATCACCATTAGTGTTCTTTTGAAGACAATAATGAAATTTCATGTATGTTCGACATGTGTCTCATGTGTCTCATGGACCCGTTATGGTCCTTTAAAAGACAATAATGAAATTTCATTTCATTTCTCTAACTCTCTCTTTCTCACTCTTTGTTTCCCAAGAATGAGCCAGTTCTCTGTCTAACACACTTTCTCTCTCTAGTGCTCTCTAACACTCTTTCTTTCTCTCGTTAACACTCACTCTCTTTGCCTTTCTCTCTCTCTCTTTCTCTAACATACTCTTTATCTACTCTCTAACTCTCTCTAATTCTCTTTTTAACTCTCTCAACCTTTCTCTAATTTTCTCTTTTACTCTTTCTCTAATTCTCTCTTAACTCTCTAACACACACTCTCTCTATAGTTCTCACTAGTTCTCTCGAACTTGCCAACTCTTTCTCTCTCTCTCTCTCTCTCTCTCTCTCTCTCTCTCTCTCTCTAACACTCACTCTCCTCTCTCTAATTCTCTCTCTTTACCTTTCTCTCATCCTCTCTAATTCTCTCTCTCTCTCCAAGTCTCCTTAACACACTCTCGCTGTCTTTCCCTCTCTAACACACACTCTCTCTAATCCCCACTCTTTCTCTAACCCTCCCTCTCTTTCCCTCTCTCTCTAAACTCACTTTATTTCTCTTTTTAATCCCCCTCTCTCTCTAGACTTCTTTCTTTCTCTTTTCAACTCCCCCTGTCTCTCTCTCTCTCTCTCTCTCTCTCTCTCTCTAACACTCACTTTTTTTCTCTAACTCGCTCTCTTTACCTTTTTCTAACTCTCTCCAACTCTCTCTCTCTCTCTCTCTCTCTCTCTCTCTCTCTCTCTCCCTTAACACTCATAATTCGTTTCTCTCTAACTCACTCTCTTACCATTCTCTAACTCTCTCTGTAACCCTCAAACTCTCTCTCTCTCTCTCTCTCTCTCTCTCTCTCTCTCTCTCTCTCTCTCTCTCTCTCTAATCTCTAACTCACTCTCTTTACCTTTTTCTAACTAACTCTTTCTCTTTAATTATCTCACTCTTACATTCTCTAAGTCCCTCTAATTGACCATCTCTCTCCCTCCCCCCTCTCTCTCTTTCTCTCTCTCTCTCTCTAACTCTCTCTACGTCACTCTCACTCACTCGCTCTAACTCTTTGTCTTTCTCTCTCCCTCTGCCTCTTTTTAACTCTCTCGATCTCTCTTACTCTCTCTAACTTTCTCTCTTTCTCTATAACTTGCCAACTCTCTCACTAACACTCACACTCTCTCTTTAACAGACTCTCTCTCTCTCTCTCTCTCTCTCTCTCTCTCTCTCTCTCTAACACTCACTATCTCTCTTTCTAACTTTGTCTATTTCCTTGGAATTGACCAACTCTCTCTCTAACACACTTTCTCTCTTTAACACTCTCTAACTATCTCTCTAACACTCACTCTCTATGCCTTTCTGTAACTCTCTCTCTATAACTTACTCTCTTTATCTTTCTCTAGCCATGTCATCACCAATTTGGGGACTTCTTGAATACTCAAAATTGCTTATCATGCTACTGTTTGGGACATCATAGCATAGCGGAGGCTACACTCCAACCCACACACTTTGTCAATCCGTGAATGCAACCTGGTTAGCGCATAGAGGCTATCCCGAATGGGAGAAGATTAGTTAACCACACACTAATGACTTCTAGTCCTACTCAATCCTTCTTCAACACTCAAGCAATCAATCTAACATAATCAACGCATCAAGATTAGGCTACACTTAAGCACAAAAATGCAACTTATGCAAAGAATCTAACATGCAAAGAGCTATCACACAAGCCTCAACTACACATCATTTCATGCACAAGCTTCATCACATGCACTCTACAATTCACAAATCAGATTTTAGCATCAAAACATCATTAAGAAATCTAGATTAGCAAGTGTGTAGACCGTAACCTCATATCATTGAAAATGTAGAGAATAGAGAGTACAAGATTGAAGTAAGAATGGAGATGGAGAGCCTTGGGAGAGCACATGAGAAGGAGCTATGGAGCAAGCTCTCTCTATGAGCCTCTCAACCAAATGACCAAAGAGTCCCCCCTAGCTCTCAAATGGGCCACCTTTTATACAAAAACTCTAAAACTCCCAAAAGTTCCCATGTGGGATTATTGTCAAGCCCTCTCCCACATTCATCTACAACTTGGAATTCTTTACAAGAGCCCTACATTAGGACCTCAATGGAAGGCTTCTTGGGCCCTTTTATTTGGCAGTTTAAGGGAGTCAAACCTTTTCTCTTAAGAAGAAACGTTTTCTAATTAGAAGCTTCAAAACGGCTACTTTATTTGAATTTGAATTTTGGAGGGAAAATGGAATTTAAAATCTCTCTAACACTCACTCTCTATGCCTTTCTGTAACTCTCTCTCTACATGATATGGTTTTTTTTTTGATGTGTGTGTAGAAGGTGATAAAGATTAAGGTTCCATCCCAAGGAGACCCAAGCAATGGCCAAGAGACCTCCGCCAAGAGAATCTAAAGACTGCTAAGTATCTCAAGGGCGACAGACCCTTTTTCTTTCTTTTATGACATAAGGAGTACCCCATGAAGATGAGGGCATCGGTCTCGAGGGCCCATAGTGTACCCCAGAGTCCTACCAACATCTATCAAGGCGATAGATTCCTTGAAGGTCTTTTTCTGAAGCTTTTAGACGTCAGTGTTCACCCCATGGAAACCAAGGCATCGTCCCCAAGGTGCTAAGACAACCCCAAGTCCTACCAAGCATTCCACATGGCTGTAGACACGTTATGTCTTGATTCACTTGTATATATTTATTTTTTTTATTTTTTTTTGGGTTATATTTTCGTAAAATTTTCTTATTAATCCTAGCACCTAGCTCATACCTAAGAGGTAGCTACCACTAGGGATAACTAATATACCTTGAAAGCATAAGAACTTGGCATATTCCATTGGTATATATCCTACACTGTCTTTAAATAGAAATATCTTTTACTAAGTCTTCTAAGAATCTAGAATTCACTCACCATATTTTAACAACTAATCAAAAACTTAAACCAGCCAACATTGTGTGAACATGCAAACCATATATCCAAAAGATAAAAGCACATAAAGAACAAAAGATTAAGATTTGAATACAACTGTTGTAGTGCCCGTTGATGTTGTTCGTTTGCATTGATACATTGCTGATTTTGTGCAGATTGCTCCTCCTTGGTCTTTGTAGGCGTAGCATGTCTCCTCCCTTCCTAATTTGTGTACACGGTAGGTGGACAGAAAAGAAAAGAAAAGAATAAAATTTGCTATTGGTGCCAATCACCGAATATAGCCGAGGGGAAAAACCCAATGGGAGAAAAGTGCCCTGGCTTGTCGATCTTATTGTGGAGTCGCTGAGCTTACCCTTGCCATTAGGAACTCAATGGAGTCTTTTTGGGCCCTTTAATTTGCCATGAGGTTATGTGTAACATACCCATCTTCACTAATAAAGAAATGTCCATGTAATTATGAGTTTTTATGGTATAAATATCAATGATTTTATTATTTGAGTCATTTTTACTTATAATCTTTAAATTCTGAGCCCAAATTTGGAATCTGCGCGTGATTTTACCCTAATATAGGATTTTATAGCATCCAAAACGGACACCGGATCAAGCCTATACGCTAATTTCAATCATTTTAGTTAAAAAACGGCGACCTTTAAACCTTAATAAATGCACGACCGCACGTCCGATTGACGAACGGTCTGAACCCCTGCGACCAGGAGAACCTCCCGGACAAAAAAAAAAATTTCGCCCCCTAGGGCGGTCCGGCACGCAAATCGACACGGGCGCCCCAAATTTGGATACCCCACCCCAAAATTTGGTCCGTACACACTTACTAGGGCACCCGTACAATGGCCGCCCAAGAACCAAAGGACGGCCGCCCACTGTATGGTCCACGCGTACCCTTAGGACACCCAGACCAGATAAGGTACATGCGTACCACTCCTTTCCCAGACAACCGACACCGTACCTTTCCCGTAGACCCATGCAAGCCACTGATCAATAGCCTTTGAAGGTACATTGTCCTTTCGTCCTTGCTTTGTGCAGCGCCCGTACCCTCACCCCTCAGCTATATAAACCCTGGAGTGCTCCACAGACGGCACGCATTTCTATGTAGCGTATGCCCTGTTGTGCCGCTGTCCGTACCGCCGTCCGTCCCTGTGTAGCGTACTTGCTGCAAGTACAGCCGCCCTTGCAGCCACCCCTCTCACACCCCCTCATTTGGCTCTTTTCAGATAAGCCAATTTTCCTCCATCCCCCTCTTGCTAGAGGCCAGTGTCCTTAACTCTTCCCCCCCCCCCCCCGTGTGAATAGACTTACAAAGAGGCTTGCAGCAACCCCTCCCAGCCCCCTCCACGTTTTTGCCCTTGCCCTTAAGGACATCTCACAATTCCCCCCCCCCATTTGCGTAGACTTTAGTAAGGGTTTTTTGACTCAAGCGAGGGTTCGTGCGCCATATTCTTTTGCTCGTACAGTGAGTAAACGAGCTCGGAATTCAGATCCGACTGAAGCGTTTCGATCGCAGCAGCGAGCTCTACAAGGCGACGCCTAAGATGGCCTCATCCCGGAGACGAAAAAATATTGCCTCAAGAGAGGCACGTAACAACGAGATGGGGCAAGATGCGCCTAATGCGGCTCCAGTCCTTCCTTTTCAAACCCCTCAAGGAAACGGTGGCCAGGTTAGCTTGGTTAATTTTTAAAAGAAGAGATTTTTTCTTAAATTAGTATTAATGAATGGTGTCTTTTTCTTTTAAAATGAGGACATAAAAATTATATGAAGTTACGAATTATGTGATGATTGTATTCGATAAATTGCATTGAAATTGTTATCTTCATGAATTGTGAATGCTATATTTAGTAAATTGCATTGAAGTTGTTATCTTTAGGATTCAATATTTTTTTTGGCTTCAACGCTAACTCCGTTCCGTGCTTGTGTAGCCGGGCGGCATCGTTAGCAAAGCCCGGGAATGGCCCAAGGTATCCCTCATACCTTTGGGAGAATAAGGATCGCCGATTGAGGCGAGAGATTATGAAGCTGCCTAGTTCTGAGGGCCCAGGCTAGTGTGGTAAATAAGTCCACCCTAGTGCGCAGACATCCCTCTAAGGGGCGGGAGGATCGAGCGATGGAGCCTGAGAGGGCGACAGGCCGGCTTGAGTCCTCGAGGTGTATGGTCCCGTAGCGTTTTGCCCAGCATATAGAGGCTGGAAGGTCGAATTCTAGATCATCGGCAGAATAAGAATAAGAGAGCCAATTTGGCTTGTATGGAATTGGTTCATGTATAAACTTTTTATATAATTACATCTTGTCTTTGGTATGATTGTATTGTGTAAGAAGGCTGTTTTAACGAACCTTGTGAAGAAGGGCCCTAATTAAGGAATATGTTTATTTATGTCAAACAGTGTGGTAGTATTAATTAGAAAACAAATTGATGCGTGAGTAGGGTGGAAAGTGGGAGGATGGAATGCCCTGACGGCACCATCCTACGGACGGGTGGACCCGATTAGTCGAGTAGATTTCCAACAGATTAAGTGAAAGCCCTACGTTAGATAGTTAGATTCTTAGGCAACTCTATTCTAGAAAACTAGGTCAGCGGCTGTGCCTTGCATAAGATGAGGAAAAAAGCATTGTCTCTAGATATTAAGTCTAGTAGTTGCCCAATTTTTGATCAATTGCCCAATGGGTGATTTGAAGTTTAGAAAATCACGCTCCCCCTGCGAGATAAAGCTAGGTCATACCTACGAATCGTATCCTTGAATCTCTACAGGGTCAAGGTGTCGATGAATACGAAATTTTTCCCAAGATAAGACTTAGCGGACTATCTTAAGTGTTTCTCCCATTTTTAAAGGGCGGAACCTTACAATTGGTATCAGAGCCGATCTTAGCTCCTAGGGATTGTCACTTAAGGATTGTTTTGCAATAAATTTTTACCTAACATAATGCTAATTAGTAAAGACATCCTACTAAAACAAATAAATTAAATTGATGTTTGAATGATTGTAGGAAGAGGAAGATGCCTACTCCAAATTTCTAGTTTTCCAATGCATCTTCGAGACTGCTAGCCACTCCTCGAATTTCGAGTTCCGTGACACCATGGTGCAGATATTAGAGAAGATATCCCTCCCTCATTTCTCTCATATTCAGAGAGGATGGGGTAGAGATTTCTGGAGTCGTGGGCCAAGATACTTCATCATCCGAGCAGATCAGATTGGGAACCTCACCACCGACCTTAAGCGGATTCGTTGGATTGAGAAGCTGAAGATGATCCGCTGATTTTGGTTCGTCGGTACCCCCAGGGCCGACACCTCGGTGACTATAGATGGGGTTCGCATACCTCAGGATCGTTGGGTGTATGACAAAGTGATACAGGTCTTACCTGCTGATAGAGTAGCAATGTTGGGACCTACCCCAATCCAGAGTTTACCACCCTTACCATCAGTTTTTAGAGTCTTAGAAACTACAGTGGAACCCCCATATTTCACCTATGTGGACCGCTCTACCCTTATGTCATAGTCAAGTCTAGGAATTTCCCTTCATAGCAAATAAGACTGATTATAGTCTCAGAACTTTGTAATAAAACTTGTCCTTGTAAATATTTGGAAATAAAATAATTTCAATGTTTTACTCTCCAAAAACTAAGCGTTGTGCAAATATGAATCTTGTAATCTTAAAAATTGTTTTTACGATGATGGCCAGGACGACCACCCTCCACCTCCCAATGCGCTTTACACCGATACCCAGGAGAAGAAGCTCCTGCTCAAGCAAATGCAACCTCCCTCCTTTAAAAGGAGAAGGTTCAAAGGTTGAGAAGGATGCTGAAGTCTGGATTGAGGCGATGGACGATTATTTCTCTGCTGCCGGTACTGGAGTAGCAAATCAGTCTATGCTCGCACGGTTTCGCCTCATTGGAGATGCTAAACTCTGGTGGAAACAGTGGTGCCGTGACAAGGAAGTCACCGAGCATTCTCAAACGTGGGAAGACATCAAGCAGGCAGTGAAGGAAAGATATCTTCCTCCATCCCATGAGTCCATAAAAATGAATGAATTTTTTAGTCTTAGACAGTGCAGCTTAACTCTTGAGGACTACTATTCCAAATTTATTACCCTTCGGAAGTATGCCCTAGCTATGACTACTTCCTAGCAAGTGGCTCGTTTCTACCAAGGGCTAAATGAACCCCTAGATTCCCGCCTTGAAGCAATGAGGCCAAGCACATTACAGGATGCTCTCATACGAGCTAAGCCCCTTGTGAAAGAAATGAAGGCTAACAAACCGAAGAATCAAAAGAGATCTTACCCTGAGGCAAACCTTAGAGATCAACCCTACAAGAAACCTCAACAGAATTTTCCCTACTACAACAGAGGGTGACAAGGCAACTCTTTTGCCCCCCGCTCGTATGCTGCTTCTTCCAGAGAAGGCCCTCTGTGTTTTGAGTGCAATGAGTCGGGACACTTTAGAGCCAACTGTCCCAAGATGGCAACATCATTTCCCCAAGGTAACAGAGGAAATCAAGGCCGTGGAACCCCTACCCACCAAGGTGCAAGAGGCAGTGGCCGTGGTGGCAGAGGCCGCAGAGGAACAGTTGCTAGAACTGCCTGTGTTATAAGTGAAGAACCGACCTTGGAGACGGCTGAAGAAGAGTGCGCCACCGTCCATGCGGCAGTAGAACACCAAGGTCCGAATAAACAATTTGGTGTAATCCAAACCCCTGCCACTCATCACGGTAAGCCATTTCAGCTTTTGATTGATTGTGGCAGTACCCATTCATTCCTTTCTCCTAGGTGCTTGCAAAAATTAAACTTGAGTCAAAAAACAGCTAGAAAAATGATTGCAGAGTTAGCCAGTGGGAAAGAAGTAGTATCTCGCCACTCTATAGGAAACCTTGATTTTGAGCTGGGTAATGAGCAAACTCATGGTCACTTTAGAGTCTTGCCACTACGAATTTATGATGGAATCCTTGGGATGGATTGGTTAATTGCAAACAAAGCTAGCATTCATTGTAACCAGGGGACTATCACTTTTGAAAATGAGCATGGCCAAGTAATATCTGTTCAGGGAATCACAGGAAAACCTAAGTCTAGGGTAGTCAAGGCAAAACATCTTCTCAAGGGGACACGTAAGGGTCAGCAAGTTTTCTTAGTTAAACTCAACAAAGTCATTGAACCTAGTATGGAGACAGAACCCTCTTGGCTCCAAGAATTCTCTGACATCTTCCCTGACGAGCTTACAGGGTTACCGCCTCCTCGAGAAGTCGACCATGAAATCGAGGTGATCCCTGGAGCTCAACCCGTCTCAAAAACTCCCTATAAAATGTCCCTTCCTGAAGCCATTGAACTTAAGGATCAACTTTCCCAACTCATTGAACAAGGATTTGTACGCCCCAGTAGCTCTCCGTGGGGAGCACCTGTTCTTTTCCAAAAAAAGGACGGGACTCTCCGCCTCTGCATATATTATTGAGGACTCAATCAAGTCACTGTCAAGAATAAGTATCCTATCTCTCGCATCGATGAACTTCTTGACAGGCTTCATGGGGCCAAAGTCTTCTCAAAAATAGATTTGAGGTCTGGTTACTATCAGATCAAAGTCAAGGAAGCAGATATACCCAAAACAGCCTTCAATACCCGTTATGGCCACTATGAGTTTACTGTAATGTCATTCGGGTTAACCAATGCTCCTGCAACCTTCAACCGCCTAATGCAAGATATATTCCGCTCGTACTTGGATGAGTTTGTGCTTGTTTTCTTTGATGACATCCTAATCTACTCCATTATTACTTCTGCCCCAGTCTTAAAGCTTCCTGATTTCTCCAAGGAATTTGAAGTGGTTACCGATGCTAGTAGTCTAGCACTTGGTGGTGTCTTAGGCCAAGAAGGCAAACCAGTCGCTTATACTTCCCGCAAGCTGAATCAATATGAAGCAAACTATGCCACCCATGATTTGGAACTCTTAGCAGTTGTTCATTGCCTCAAATTATGGAGACATTATCTCTTGGGAGGCAAATTCCAGCTTGTAACTGACCACAAAAGTCTAAAGTGGATCTTCACCCAGCCTAACCTCAACATGCGGCAAAGGAGATGGATTGAAATTCTACAAGAATATGATTTCGACATCAAATTCCATCCTGGGAAAGATAATGTAGTAGCTGATGCACTTAGCCACAAATCTTTCTTGAATGCAATTTCAATGCCAAATAATCCCATTCTGGTCAAGGTGGAAGAAGTCTCATCTCATGACCCAGATTATCAGAGGATGATAAAGTTAGTAGAAGAAGGGAAAAATTCAGAGAAAGAGAAGAATCTAATCAAGGGATACTCCACTCATGAAGGAAGCCTCTACTTCAATCACAGGCTATGTATCCCTAAGGATCCTGCTTTAAAGAAACTAATCCTCCATGAAGCTCATGATAGCCCTGCTGCAGGACACCCAGGTTATGCAAAAACATTAAATGCGGTAAGAAGGAGTTTTCATTGGGCAGGCTTGAAAAATGATGTGCTTCGATACTTGAAACAATGTCTCTCATGCCAAAGGATCAAAGCTGAAAGGGTCAAGATGCCTGGAAAGCTTCAACCCTTAGATATTCCCCAAATGAAGTGGGAGTGCATTAGTATGGATTTTGTCACAAGTCTCCCCACTGTTCAAGGAGGATATGACTCCATTCTAGTAGTAGTGGACTTACTTACCAAAGTAGCTCACCTTATACCAGCAAAGAAGACCTTCAAAGCTTCTGATGTTGCTCGAATATTCATCAAGGAAGTCCTCAAACTTCATGGTCTCCCAAAAAGGATAGTAAGTGATCGGGATTCTGACTTCACCTCAAAATTCTGGCAGTCTTTATTTCAAGCTCTGGGGACTCAACTTTGCTTTAGCATAGCTTATCATCCAGAGACCGATGGCCAGACTGAGAGAGTCAATCAAGTAATTGAAGACATTCTCAGGGCATACTGTGGACGGGAACCCAGAAGGTGGATTCAATACCTTCCTCTGGTAGAATTTGCCTACAATGCGTCTTATCATCAAAGCATAGGAATGTCACCATTCAAAGCACTCTATGGGCAAGAATGCTTGTCTCCTCTAAATTTCTCTGATCCGACCATAAGAGTTGAGGCATCCAAGAAAATGCTCGAAGAGATGGAGGAACAAACCAAGGCTATCCAAAAGGATATTAAAGCTGCCCAAGATCGACAAAAGCATTATGCTGACAACAAGAGGTCTGAAAGGATCTTCAAGGAAGGAGACAAAGTTCTTCTACGAGTGCGACCCAAACGAAGTTCTCTATCACTTGGGAGATATAAGAAGCTCAGCCCTAGGTATTTTGGTTCTTATACAGTTATCAAGTGTCTAGGTAAAAGTGCCTATAAACTCCAACTCCCAGCCCATATCAAAGTCCATAATGTATTTCATGTAAGTTTGTTAAAGCCATATGTCCCTAGTCTCGATCATATTCTTGATGATGAACAAGTTGTAATCCCTACTCAAGGAGTCCTTGAATTACAGCCCAGTAGCATCATAGATTCTAGGGAAAGGTAACTCTGAAATAGAACTCTTGTAGAACATCTAGTTCAGTGGAAAGATTACCCTGAAGAGGATGCAACTTGGAAAGATGAAGCTACACTCTTAAAGGATTATCCCCAATTCATGATGAGATGAGGACATCTCGATTTCTTTAAGGGGGGAAGGATGTAACATACCCATCTTCACTAATAAAGAAATGTCCATGTAATTATGAGTTTTTATGGTATAAATATCAATGATTTTATTATTTGAGTCATTTCTACTTAGAATCTTCAAATTCTGAGCCCAAATTTGGAATTTGCGCGCGATTTTACCCTAATATAGGATTTTACAGCATCCAAAACGGACACCGGATCAAGCCTATACGCTAATTTCAATCATTTTAGTTAAAAAATGGTGACCTTTAAACCTTAATAAATGCACGACCGCACGTCCGATTGACAAACGGTCTGAACCCCTGCGACCAGGAGAACCTCCCGGACCAAAAAAAAAATTTCGCCCCCGGGGCGGTCCTGGCACGCAAATCGAGGTGGACGTCCCAAATTTGGATACCCCGGTCCAAAATTTGGTCCGTACACACTTACTAGGGCGCCCGTACAATGGCCGCCCAAGAACCAAAGGACGGCCGCCCACTGTATGGTCCACGCGTACCCTTAAGGTGGACACCCAGACCAGATAAGGTACATGCGTACCACTCCTTTCCCAGACAACCGACACCGTACCTTCCCCGTAGACCCATGCAGGCCACTGATCCATAGCCTTTGAAGGTACACCGTTCTTTCGTCCTTGCTTTGTGCAGCGCCCGTACCCTCACCCCTCAGCTATATAAACCCCGGAGTGCTCCAGACGGCACACATTTCTGTGTGGCGTATGCCCTGTTGTGCCGCCGTCCGTTCCCTGTGTAGCGTACTTGCTGCAAGTACAGCCGCCCTTGCAGCCACCCCTCTCACACCCCCTCATTTGGCTCTTTTCAGATAAGCCAATTTTCCTCCATCCCCCTCTTGCTAGAGGCCAGTGTCCTTAACTCTTCTCCCCCCCGTGTGAATAGACTTACAGAGAGGCTTGCAGCAACCCCTCCCAGCCCCCTCCACGTTTTTGCCTTTGCCCTTAAGAACATCTCACAATCCCCCCCCCCATTTGCGTAGACGTTAGTAAGGGTTTTTTGACTCAAGCGAGGGTTCGTGCGCCATATTCTTTTGCTCGTACGGTGAGTAAACGAGCTCGGAATTCAGATCCGACAGAAGCGTTTCGATCGCAGCAGCGAGCTCTACAAGGCGAAGCCTAAGATGGCCTCATCTCGGAGACGACAAAATATTACCTCAAGAGGAGCACGTAACAACGAGATGGGGGAAGATGCGCCCAATGCGGCTCCAGTCCTTCCTTTTCAAACCCCTCAAGGAAACGGTGGCCAGGTTAGCTTGGTTAATTTTCAAAAGAAGAGATTTTTTCTTAAATTAGTATTAATGAATGGTGTCTTTTTCTTTTAAAATGAGGACATAAAAATTATATGAAGTTATGAATTATGTGATGATTGTATTCGATAAATTGTGTTGAAATTGTTATCTTCATGAATTGTGAATGCTATATTTAGTAAATTGCATTGAAGTTGTTATCTTTAGGATTCAAGATTTTTTTTGGCTTCAACGCTAACTCCGTTCCGTGCTTGTGTAGCCGGGCGGCGTCGTTAGCAAAGCCCGAGAATGGCCCAAGGTATCCCTCATACCTTTGGGAGAATAAGGATCGCCGATTAAGGCGAGAGATTATGAGGCTGCCTAGTTCTGAGGGCCCAGGCTAGTGCGGTAAATAAGCCCACCCTAGTGCGCAGACATCCCTCTGAGGGGCGGGAGGATCGAGCGATGGAGCCTGAGAGGGCGACATGCCGGCTTGAGTCCTCGCCAGCGGCCGACGATGAGGTGTATGGTCCCGTAGGGTTTTGCCCAGCATATAGAGGCTGGAAGGCCGAATTCTAGATCATCGGCAGAATAAGAATAAGAGAGCCAGTTTGGCTTGTATGGAATTGGTTCATGTATAAACTTTTTATATAATTACATCTTGTCTTCGGTATGATTGTATTGTGTAAGAAGGTTGTTTTAACGAACCTTGTGAAGAAGGGCCCTAATTAAGGAATATGTTTATTTATGTCAAACAATGTGGTAGTATTAATTAGAAAACAAATTGATGCGTGAGTAGGGTGGAAAGTGGGAGGATGGAATGCCCTGACGGCACCATCCTACGGACGGGTGGACCCGATTAGTCGGTAGCTTTCCAACAGATTAAGTGAAAGCCCTACGTTAGATAGTTAGGTTCTTGGGCAACTCTATTCTAGAAAACTAGGTCAGCGGTTGTGCCTTGCATAAGATGAGGAAAAAAGCGTTGTCTCTAGATATTAAGTCTAGTAGTTGCCCAATTTTTGATCAATTGCCCAATGGGTGATTTGAAGCTTAGAAAATCACGCTCCCCCTGCGAGATAGAGCTAGGTCATACCTACGAATCGTATCCTTGAATCTCTACAGGGTCAAGGTGTCGATGAATAGGAAATTTTTCCCAAGATAAGACTTAGCGGACTATCTTAAGTGTTTCTCCCATTTTTAAAGGGCGGAACCTTACATTATGGAAACGTTTACCTTTTTGACAAATAGGAGCCCGCCATGTAAGCAAAAACCAATGGTTTGTAAGAGAGGTGTAAGAGTGGTCAAAGGGTGCACTTCTTTCCCCAAAAAGGAGAGGGGGTAATTTTACAATTTTCGGACCTCCATAACTTCTCATACAAGCTCCGATTTGAGCGAAGATTACAGATTCATGATCTACGCATCAAGAGCTTTCCATAGATATGTTACATGATATGGTTTTAAATTCCATTTTCCCCCCAAAATTCAAATTCGAATAAAGTAGCCGTTTTGAAGCTTCAAATTAGAAAACGTTTCTTCTTAAGAGAAAAGGTTTGACTTCCTTAAACTGCCAAATAAAAGGGCCCAAGAAGACTCCATTGAGTTCCTAATGGCTGGTGGTGGATCCGTGTCCACTTCTGCTGGAAAGATGGTATCGATTTCCTCAGGATGCAGAGACAACCCCTCACAAAAACCAGCCTCTGGAGAAGGTGGTAGAGGAAGGAGTGCTTCCTCACTAAAATATGGCATTGGTTCTATGGGAAGGTTAAGGAGACAATTTCGATTTTGGAACTGCGCAATATAGGTACTCATATTGATCCAATATTGACATGTTGAGGCTTGGGGAAGGAGGGCTTGCAAGATTGGTGGTTGCAAGTCATTTAAGCTTGTATCCCTCCATTGTTGTGCTTGAACCTCCTCAGGTAATCTACGTTGATTTGGTCCTCTCTCTGGTATTCTCACATTAAGAAGATTATGGCGTTGGGGTGTAATTCCCACAATTTGTTTCATTAAGCCCATGCCATATCGTCTAAAGTAAGAGCGGCATATCCATCAAATATGTGAAGCTTCTCCTAATACAAGCCGTGCACACTCTTGACAATGTGGAAACGGGTGATGCTGTTGATAGAATAACGTGACAAAGTGATGCCCACAGCAATTTTCACCTAAGGGAGCGTAGAAGTACCTAGAATGAGTTTGAAACGGAGGAACCCCCGCGATGATCAGGTCGAGTACTATCAGGGTCAATGCATGGTGGACATGTATCTCGCCAAATATCCATCAGGAGTTATCTGGACGTAGAACAATGAAATTTAGAACACTCATATCCATCATTACAATTCCAATCAAAAACAAGATTATCTCAAAAAGAATACAATCCTCTAAAGGCATAAGGAACCACATTATTCAAACATTGATCTACCAAAGAGCTTCAATTGTAGTGTTAATGCCTTATCTTTGGTTGTCGTCTTCAGCTGGCCGCCCAACAGCCACGCTTCAGCGCTTATATAAATATATATATAAATATATATATTTTCTTGCTACGCCTCCAACAGTGTGTATATATATATATATATATATATATATATATATATAAAGTCGCCTCCAAAGATCTTGTTAGATGATGGAAGGAAATTTTCGCGTCACAAAGCCCTCCCAACCGCAACACAAAAACACAAATGTTAGTGTTTTAGTTGATTAGTGACAAAAGGTATGCCAAAAAATTACAAAAACAGAAAGCACTTAAACCTAATTAATGGCGGGATTTCTCTACCGCAATGGGGTTTTATTTTTTTTTTGCTTCTAATCAAAAAATAGAAAACACACAAGGCGCCCTTGAGATCACACACTCAATGCCCTTGCAAGCTCTACTCTAATCTACCCTAATCCACGATTTTGCAATCAATGGAGCACTTAGTAAGAAGTAATGGTTAACACCCTTCACTAACTTAGGTGTGCGTTCCCCGACAGCGGTGCCATTGTTTGGGACATCATAGCATAGCGGAGGCTACACTCCAACCCACACACTTTGTCAATCCGTGAATGCAACCCGGTTAGCGCATAGAGGCTATCCCGAATGGGAGAAGATTAGTTAACCACACACTAATGACTTCTAGTCCTACTCAATCCTTCTTCAACACTCAAGCAATCAATCTAACATAATCAACGCATCAAGATTAGGCTACACTTAAGCACAAAAATGCAACTTATGCAAAGAATCTAACATGGAAAGAGCTATCACACAAGCCTCAACTACACATCATTTCATGCACAAGCTTCATCACATGCACTCTACAATTCACAAATCAGATTTTAGCATCAAAACATCATTAAGAAATCTAGATTAGCAAGTGTGTAGACCATAACCTCATATCATTGAAAATGTAGAGAATAGAGAGTACAAGATTGAAGTAAGAATGGAGATGGAGAGCCTTGGGAGAGCACATGAGAAGGAGCTATGGAGCAAGCTCTCTCTATGAGCCTCTCAACCAAATGACCAAAGAGTCTCCCCTAGCTCTCAAATGGGCCACCTTTTATACAAAAACTCTAAAACTCCCAAAAGTTCCCATGTGGGATTATTGTCAAGCCCTCTCCCACATTCATCTACAACTTGGAATTCTTTACAAGAGCCCTAAGTGTCTTTTTTTGCTGCATCCTTGCATTGATCTTCATTCGTCATGCAACAGCTACATATCATTGGAAAAGTCTCGAAGAGAAGATTCCAAATGTCTAAAATCTACTCACTTTTGAGTTGATTTGTAAAAATTTCACCATGAGCCCATTTCTCCAGAGAGAGGAGGTTCCTTAAGGGGCAAAAATGAGAGTCCATATTTCACCTACTAATGAGCGTGCCTTATCCTGACACCTCTAACACAACAGGTCCTATGGAATCTTATCCTGTGAACTAGCAAGAAGATACTTCATGACATGAAACACCCCTATTTCATGACGTGAACCATTAAATACTTCGCGACGTGAAACACCCCTTGTTTTGCGACATGAACCATTGCTTACTACTTCACGATGTAATCTATCAAACACTGAAAGTGCCAAGACCAATCAAGTCTTCTTCCCAACCTCAAAGGAATTAGAATTAGACTTGAAGAGGGCTGAAGTAGAGCAACAACTGCGAGCATTGAGCTTAAGGAAACAAGACCTCGATACTCGACACAAGGGTTGATCAAAAGGAAATGGAAAAGGTAAATCCATTTTAGTCATGTGGCAAGGAACCAGAAATGTTTAGGAATGCCATCAATAGTATGGAAATGGGCAGGGATGAGGGAGCCATCCCAAATTTAGAACTCGTTAATGAAGAGCCAAGAGCGGAGTAAGGATTTGATTCCCAAAATGAAGGGGACAACCTACCTAGGGAAACAGTCAAAGTTAAGGACTGCCTGTACACAAAGAAAGGCATAGAGAAAATGATCAATCATCCCACGTTCTTGGAGGACATGGACCTCTTAATTCTATAAAGATGGGTAGAGGCTGCTAATAATGAGCCAGGCCATAATGAGGTGGCCGAACCTACCCATAGACCCAAAATGCCTAGAAGAGCCAATGTAAGAAGAGGACGAGGTCTAGGTAGGGGGGAGTAGCTCCTCAAAGACCAATGGTGGATCCAAATGTAGATCTTAATGATGCAGCCACAAGGGCAAATTTGTTGAATATGGCTACAGAAATGGACCAAGGAATGGTTAGGGAACTAGGCACTGCTCTAGAATCCAGACCATCCCAAATGAAGCCACACATCATTTCAAAGCTCATACAAAAGTTCTGAGAGGATGGGGACCCGATCCAACATGTCGAGATCTTTGAGTCCACATACAAAACCTGTGGGCCAGTGAGTGATGTAACCATGATTCATGCCTTCTCATTGACCCTAGAAGGAAAGGCTAATCAATGGTTTCAAAACCTAATAATCCAAAATATCTAAGATCAATTTCACTCGGCTCAAGAATGTGTTCATGCCGAAGTGGTATATAATGGAGCCATGTGTGGCACAACTGCATAGTATTAAGCAGAAAGAAAATGAGTCTATATGCGAGACTATGTATCCCAGCTCAAGCACTTGAATTCAAGATGTAAACTATGGGAGAGACTAACTAATGATCAGTTATTGCCCTGCTTATGGAGAGGAGTACGAGATCACAAAATGTATGACTATTTAGTATTAGCTCGACCGGCTACTCTGGATGCATGTTGTAAGTTAGCAATCTAATATGAAGACAATATGCTTGAATTTCCACAACCTGAAGATGTCAAGGAAGCTTCAAGAGCAACAACTTCTTGAGTCACGAGTCACCAAGACATAGGAGCTTTCAACAATCAAGTTGGGAACATGATTGTGGATGAACTCAGTAATGCCATACTTGACAAATTGAAGGCTAAGGATGGAAGAGAAGTATCAGGTCATGGGCATGCTCATCTCTACCCTCAAAGTGATTTGGTATGGTGTGCTATGTGAAGAATGAATCACACCACTACTGAATGCCCTCAATTAAGAGTCAGGTCATTACTCTATTGTGCTCATTGTGTGAAATTAGGGAACCATGACACTTCCATATGTAGGTGTCCAAGATTCCAAACTGTAGCACAACTGGTAGCACAACAGAATGCCATGGCCTTATCAGCACCATTAGTACAAATCATTACGGCTCTGCAGGCCAGCCAAAACCCATCCTATTTACCTAGAGGGATGTTCCGGATACAGGACACGTCATCTCTACCACCACCTATTCTGCTGCCACAACCACCACAGGATAAAATCAACCAAATGTTGATAAAAAAGACATCGGATGAGGGTGAAATGGTGCGTGAGGTAGAAATCAATAGTGAATACTATGAGGAAGCCGTGGAGACTATGCTAGAATTTTATGTCTTACAAAATAACACGCCAGTACCAGTGTTCCAAACCACGATACAGTGGAAAGGTAAAGACATAAACTCAAATATGAGAAGGGGGCCACTACAATGTTTTAGTTGCGGTGGACCCTATCAAATAGCAAACTATACTAACAAGAATATGGTTCATGCACATCAAACTCAACCAATGGCACCACTGCCTAATGACATGCCAGTACTTACTTGTACTAAGTGTGGGATTGATCATTTGGTCAAAGGCTACCCATATCGCACAAGTGGTTCTGCTTCCACTTCTAACTAGGCCACTATAAGGACCATAAGTGTGCATCCTAGAAACATCATGCCACTGAATGTCCTAACACGAGACCAAGCCAAATAAGGGGACAAAGAAAAAACCCAACAGGTGTCACCGCATCTAGAACTGGAAGGAGGAGAGTAAAAAAAAGTGGGTAAAGGTAACACCATGGTCATAATCCAAGATGGGTCCCGAAGAAGATACCATTGACAGCGGATCCACCCAATCAAAGGAAGAGAGCAATCAAGTGCCAAAAGTAGATGAGCTTACCCACCATGATGCACAAAGAGAGAGACCAGCAACCCCTAAGGAGGTTGGTGAATACCCAAATGTTGAAGAAGAGATCAGAAAGATTGAAGAAGCTAGGGCCCTAGTGGAAGAGTGCTTCATGAAGCCAAATTAAGGGTTAATAGGGCCAACCTCAAGTTTACAACTAGTTAACAACACAATTAAGTGAAGTAGAAAACTACTGCATGTGTAGATGGTGGCAAGGTAGTTGACAAAAGATGCATAATAGTTGCGCGGGGGGCAATATAGGGACAAGGCAAAATCAGGGAATAGGAAGAATTCAGAAGGGAATAGGGAAACAAGAAGGAAGATTGAGAAGGGGAGGAGAGACCCAAGGTTTTGCTTTTTGGACAACATCTTAGCAAAAGCTTGTAGTTTTTTGGACCGATATGCGGATTGGGAAGATTTGGGCTTATTTAGAGTAGAGAGTCTTGGTTTTGAGAGTGGATTAGCAAGAGCTAAGGAGGATCAAACATGGTTATAGTCATGATTAGGTCATGATTAGAACCATGATTAAGAGTGGATTAAGAGACACTAATGAGACATAGCTTGGGCATTATCATGAAAATACACGAGTACTTCTTCATTAGCAAAGGCCTCTTATATAGGCAAGTAGTACATGTCCACATGACATCATCTATGATGTCTTACAAGCATAAAAGGCCATCTCCCCCATGTGGGTATGCCATCTCCCCCATGTGGGTATGCCTTAAATGAGAAATATTCCCTCTAGGCTATATTTGATGTAGGCGCCCTTTTGTGGAGGTGTCTTGAGTGAAGAAATCAAGGTTACATAGCCCCTTTCAACCTTTGAATGGATTTGGGTGTAATATCCAACAAACCCTCCTTCAACCAAATCCATGACAATGCTACCTTTATGATGGCAATTCTAGGTTCTAGTTACAACATACAAAAACTAGTTATGATGACCATGCTGGTGCCCGTAGGTCTTATTCCAGTTAGGTTTACAATGCTAGCAATGATGGATGATGCTAGAATACCATAGTAAAGCTTACAATGAGATAGTTATGTTTAGGATGGAGAGGTTTTTAAACATGGTATGGGCTATCCCTTGATTTTACTCAAAAGGCCCAATCTTCTTCGATAAAATTGGCCTCTTCGGAGGCCTCTTCTTGCAGCTCTTCTTTGTCTTGACTTGCGAGAAATGCCTTTTGTGCCTTTTGTTTGAAGAAACAATTTTCTTCAATATGATTGTCCTTGCCGCAGAATCCACAAGTCTTCTTCTTTCCTTTTGTGTCGATGAAGTTCTTCTTCTTGAAGTGTGACTTGTTGTTGGAGAAGTATGCCCCTTCCATTATCCCTATATTCTCTTGCTTCTTCTTGTACTCCTCAAGGAGTGCAGCTTCAATGGCTTCTAAAGTAGGATCCGGAAGATTCATGAGAGTTGACACTAAGTGCCCATATTCATCATAAGGCATGCTTTTCAATAAAACTGCAATGGCATCTTCTTCATCTATTGGTGCTCCTATTGTTGCAAGTTGTGACATTAGGCTTTTCATATAATTAAGATGAGTAGGTAAAGACTCAGAAGCTTTCTTTTCAAGTTTAAAGAATTGGATTTTCAGCCCTATCTTGGAATGCTTCCCTTTTGCCCCAAATAATTTCTCTAAGATTTCCCATGCTTCAGCTGAGTTGTTTGCATTAGAGATATGATGTATGTAGTTGTCACTTAGACCTAATGCAATTATGGCAAAAGCTTTCTCATCTCTAGGTAACCATCCTTGTTCACCATCTCTAGTGGTAGGTTTTTTCTCCTTTCCACTAGCAACTCCCCACAGACCTTTCTTCATGAGAATAAATCTTACTCTAACTTGCCAGGTATGAAAGCCTACCCCATTAAACTTATCAACATGGAATGAGGATGTAGACATGATGATAAAGCAAGGTCTTACCACTTGAGTATCCCTCAAGGGCAGTGTCTAATGCTTTTACAAGATTAGATACCTTCACCAAATAGATGAAGGTTATTTATGAAAAATTCAGACCAATCATGCCCTCCTAAAACATTGTTTGCTCTTGAGTTGTAGACATTGTTTCTTACCCGTCTCCTTGGCTTTCTGCTTTTCTTCTTAGGCCTCAAATGTTGAATGTTCGATGATTCAGCATCAGATGGTTCAGCCATTGTGATTCAAAAAATGATGTAAACAATATCATCATCACAATATATTAATATCATCAAGTATATGGTGACCAATGTGATAAATGCTTTCAAAACAACTTCCAAAAATTGGGTCACTTGGAGTACTTGAAGGAGGTAGAAGCCTAGGTCAAAGCATCTAATGCTTTAAGTGCTTTAAATATCAGAGATTTGAGACTATTTTAAGCACAAAACATTGGTGATTAAGTTGAATAATCACCCATTAATTTACTGTTAAGAACTGAAGCTTCAGAAGCTCTGTCAGTCCTACAGCCACCAAACCACGCAGCCATTCGTGATTCTGACCAGATCAGCGTGTTCGCAGCCTACGAAAACCCTTGAGGCTCTGAGGAATTAGAGCTTGGTGACGCGATGGCGATGGGGCAGCGTTTTCCCCCAAATAAAAAGGCGCCGGTTTCTGCTGCAATGCCGATGGCTCCAGGCAACTTCTGGCTAATTCCGCCCGTCAGCACCTTCGTGTTTGAGTTGAGAATGGGCAGCTGAAAGCTTGTGGTGAATCTTGAAGTGGGTAGTGAGATATTGAAGCTCCATGGACTGCCTGTCTTTCAGCCTAGATAATAGGAGAGGATAAGATATGATTAAGTTAATAAATTGCTAATTAATCCCTAATAAGTGAGCTTTGGATGATGTAAAACCTGCTCTGATACCAAATCTTGGTTTTGAGAGTGGATTAGCAAGAGCTAAGGAGGATCAAACATGGTTATAGTCATGATTAGGTCATGATTAGAACCATGATTAAGAGTGGATTAAGAGACACTAATGAGACATAGCTTGGGCATTATCATGAAAATACACGAGTACTTCTTCATTAGCAAAGGCCTCTTATATAGGCAAGTAGTACATGTCCACATGACATCATCTATGATGTCTTACAAGCATAAAAGGCCATCTCCCCCATGTGGGTATGCCATCTCCCCCATGTGGGTATGCCTTAAATGAGAAATATTCCCTCTAGGCTATATTTGATGTAGGCGCCCTTTTGTGGAGGTGTCTTGAGTGAAGAAATCAAGGTTACATAGCCCCTTTCAACCTTTGAATGGATTTGGGTGTAATATCCAACAGAGAGTGCAAAAAAGGAGGTATAGTTTCTTGTAGGATGATGGGTTACCTAAGATCTTTGTGGTGCTGCAACTCTATTGTGGAACTTAAACCTACCCAAGGATTGCTCGATTTTTTCTCAGCTCTATGTTTGGTGGTGGCCTGTAGATGTGGTTACCGTAGAGCCTATCTTGTGTTTAATTTTGTGGAGTTGAAGAGTTGGGACAATCTTATTGTGGATCCCCCCTTGCTTTTGTTGCTTCTTTTACTGCTGATATCCCTACATCTCAGGATTGTTGAGACACACTTGTGTTTCTTATCTATCTAATAAAAATAGAGGGTTTTGGATTGTTTCTATTGTGATTGGATACAAAGACTTTTGTTTCAATGTATTGTTGTGGTATAGTGTTGTTTTGATGAAATTGATGAGATTGGACAACTCGAGGTATTGTTTTGTTGTCTCGGATGTTGATTTTGAGTCAATTCTGATTCCGTCAAAAACTATTCAATAGGTATAGGGTTCATTCTGTATTTGCCAGACATCAAAATAGTCAGCAGGTTATGTAGGGATCTCATTCTGACCCATTTTAGTTGATTGGAAGAAACTCTGAGACGCAAGTGACAGTTTTAGGTGTGTCTAGGGATAGCTATCAAAAGGCTTTGTTGTCTTATAGGGTTTCTGGGGTAGCAATCTGACACTTCTGGTCAGCTGATTGTTTCTAAGGATTGGTTCTGGTTTTGTCTATGTATTTTGAGACTCCTCTGGTGTTAGCTGACTCAAAGGAGAGAGTTTGTACATCAACTAGGTCAGTTAGTCTAGTTGGGTGGAAACAATCTATTCGGAGGCAGCTTTGGACTTGCTATAGTCAGCACAAAGCTTTGAAGGTAATATCTTACTAAGTTGAGAGACATTTGAAGGTTTATAGCTATCAAAGGAAATTATTAGTGAGAAGTATCAAAACTACTATAGACTTCTAAGGTAGACAACTCTGTTGGTAGAATTTGGAAGCAGAACTCTATAGGTGGAAGATCAAGAGATGGTTGGAGGGGGCCTGGTAAGACCATCAACAATGTGGAGGGAGTGTAGCCACAAGGGCTATGGACACCGAAGGATTATAGAGGATGCTGGAGGATCAATTATGAAAAGATGCAGGGGGGAAGAGAGCTTGAGCTCTTGCAAGCACACACACACACTCACAAAACCCTAATAGAGAACACACAAGGTGAGAGGCTGAAAATCTTCTTCTTCTCTACTCAACACTCAACACACCATATACAAGAATAAGAGTACTCATAATATGAAAGAAAGGTACTCAACCAATACATACACGGGTTCTCTATAGTGTGAACCCGACTAAATGAGCTGGCGCTATAACTAGGCCAGTCTCTAGAATGGCTGTCACACAGCTTGTCATCCCACTGGCCGCATATCACCCAAGATCTCACCAACCATGCCAGTGGTGTAAGTGTGGGGCCTATCCCCCAGGCGGGTCATCAGTGGCCACTGCCTCACTAGACGAGCTCGATATCTCAACACTCCCCCTCGAGCTCAACTCCATCTCATGTACACCAAGCGAAGCCCTGAATCTGCGGAGCTTCTCTATATCCAATGCTTTGGTGAAGATGTCAGCTACCTGATCCTATGTGCTGACATAAACAAGGTCAAGGTCTCCTGCTAAGACCTTCTCTCTGATGAAGTGGTAGTGGACCTCTATGTGCTTCGTACGAGCATGAAAGACTGGGTTCCTGGCCAATTGTATACTACTAATGTTGTCACAGAAAATGACAACTTGTCTATCCACTGATAGACCCAAATCTGCAAGTAGCTTTCTCAACCAAGCTACCTCACATGCTGCCATAGCAGCTCCTCTGTACTCGGTAGAGCAACCGTAGGCTACTTCTTGCTGCTGCCATAGCAGCTCCTCTGTACTCGGCCTCTGTACTCGATAGAGCAACTGTAGGCTACTTCTTGCTGCTCCAAGTCACAGCAGCACTCCCCAAAGAAAACATGAATCCACTGGTACATCTTCTATCTGAGATACTACCAGCCCAATTAGCATCTGTGTACCCATGTACACATATATCTGTCCCAGTCTCATAGAATAGTCCACAATGCAAAGTAGACTTCACATACCTCAGTATGCGTCTCACTGCATCCAAATGCGGTTTCCGTGGAACCTGCATAAACTGACTCACCAACCCAACAGCATAGCTCAAATCTAGTCTGGTGATCTTCATGTAGATCAAACTTCCTACTATGCATCTGTACATAGTAGGATCCTCCAAGATCTCTCCTGAATCTGCACTCAACTTGCCATTCTGATCCAATGGCACAGAAATAGGCTTACAACCTGTCATACCATACTTGGACAACATGTCCAAGCCATACTGTCTCTGCAGTAATCCAATACCATGTGGTGACCTAATCACCTCAATGCCCAAGAAATATCTGAGCTCCCCCAAATCCTTCATCTCGAACTTCTGTCTAAGCAAGATCTCTGCATCATGGTCCCCCGTAATGATCAAGTCATCTACATAGATGACAACAAGCACAACTCCTCTATCACCATGTCTCACATATAGCGAGAAGTCTGCATTGGCTACATGAAAGCCAATAGTGACAAGATATTCAGAAATCTTGTCAGACCATGCTCTTGGTGCTTGTTTTAAGCCATACAAGGCTTTCTTCAACCTGCAAACATGCTCGAGGTGACCCACATCCTCAGGTGGCTGCAACATATACACCTCTTCTTGCAAATCCCCATGCAAGAATGCATTCTTTGCATCCATCTGATGTAAAGACCATTGCTTTGACGCAGCCACTGCTATCACAACTCTCACCGTTGCCATCTTGGCAACTGGGCTGAAAGTTTCCTCATAATCAATCCCATATGTCTGCGCATATCCTTTGGCTACCAATCTAGCCTTGTACCTGTTTATGCTCCCATCATTGTTATGTTTAACTTTGTACACCCACTTGCATCCAATGGCTTTCTTGCCTTCAGGAAATTGCACTAAATCCCAAGTTTCATTTCCATATAGTGCATCCATCTCCTCATCCTCCATAGCTTTCTCCCAACACACATTTCCAACAGCCTCATCAATGCATGTGGGCTCTACAACCTGCACAACCTTTGCCATATATGCATAGTGATGTGCCACATAACCATCATAGGTAAATCTCTGCACAGGATTTTTCACTCTCCCAGATCTTCGCAGCTTTTCATTCATGGCTTCCATAGCCTTCTTTACACCAGGTGTTCTCATAGCTGGGATCCCAAGCTCCTCATCAAGGCTCATATCTGAGCTACTAGACTCAACATGAGAATGCCCTGCAGAAATGTCAGGCATACCAAGGGGCTCAACCACTTTCTCTTTTCCTTTACGTGATGTACTAATCACATTTGCAGGACTCGTATTATGATGCAGCCTGCCACTCCATGGTCTATCAACAGACCCACTAGATGAGGACTCTCCTGGTCCACTCAAAGACTCGTATTATGACGCAGTCTGCCACTCCATGGTCTATCAACAGACCCACTAGATGAGGACTCTCCTGGTCCACTCAAAGACTATGATTGCTGACCTGAATTCTGTGCAACCACACTTCCACTCACATCAGCCCCAATAGCTTCTTTTTCAGCAGCATACCAGCTGCTCATCTCATCAAAGACAACATCCCTGCTTACCTTCAACTCACGTGTAGCAGGGTTATAACACCTGTATCCCTTTTGCTCAAGGGAATATCCAATAAACACACATTTTTCAGCTTTCGGATCCAGCTTAGTTCTCAGCTCATCTGGCACATGCACATATGCAATGCATCCAAAGACTTTCAGATGAGACAAATCTGGTTTTCTGCCAGTAAACCTCTCCTCTGGAGTTACATCATGTATGGCTGTAGTTGGAGTCCTGTTCATGATGTATACTGCTGTAGAAACAGCCTCAACCCAATAGCAATGCGGCATATTCTTCTCTTCCATCAATGCTCGTGCAATCTCAGCAATGTGCCTGTTTTTTCGCTCAGCAACTCCATTTTGCTGCGGAGTGTATCTGCATGTAAACTGTCTCCGAATACCATTCTTCTTCAAAAATTCAGAGAACTCATTGGAGAAGTACTCTCCCCCTCCATCTGACCTTAGGCACTTTACATATTTCCTTGTTTGCTTTTCAACTAAAACTCTGAAATTCTGAAAGTGAGTGAACACCTCACTCTTCTCCTTCATGAAATATACCCACACTTTCCTTGTGTGGTCATCAATGAAAGTCACATAATACCTACAGCCTCCCATAGATATGGTCTTCGTAGGACCCCATAGATCTGAATGCACAACATCTAGTGCATTTCTGCTCACATATCTGTTACGTGGAAACACATGCTTTGTTTGCTTCCCAAATTGGCATGCTTCACATATTTTCTGCATACCTTCCACTATAAATTTTGGCAGCCCTGTCACAATTTCTTTTGTCTGCATAGACTTCAATCTCTGCACATTTACATGTCCAATCCTTTTATGCCAAATGTCTATGTCTGCAACAATTCCTGAACCATTTACAAACATCGCAGCACTCATTTCAAGCATGTCTACATTCAACGTAAACATTCTGTCCACTCTGTTGCCTTTTGCAACCAACCTGCACTTGTCTTTGAAATCTTCAACATAACAACCATCAGGGTTAAACCAAACCTGCAAACCCTGCTCAATCATCTGGCCAACTAAAACCAGATTCTTTGTTATGTTCGGTACATGAAGTACATCTACAAGGTACTTCACTTTGCCATCCTGCATAGACAATGGCACATCTCCAACTTGGGCAATTGGATGAGCAGTGTCATCCCCTGTTTCCACAAAACCTGGTCTTTCCGGGTTTTTCATCTCCTTGAACCACTCCCCATGACTCGTCATTTGACATGACTTTGGATCATTCCTTCTAACACCCTTCCTTGATCAAGGCATGTCATAGTGTAATACCCTTCCTTGACCAATACATTGCATAAAAGAAAATAGCATGGCTCATAGGGAGCATAGCTCTACATTGCATAAAAGAAAATAGCATAGCTCATAGGGAGCATAGCTCTAAATTCTGAAAAAACATAAACATGAAAACATGTCTCTCCAATACTCCATATCCATGAACATTGTGCCTCATGTGCACCATCATGTGTTGAGCATGGAGACCCAACTCCCATCAATTGTTAGAATTCTAAATGTATGAATGAGCTGATCTCATACTCAATGGATGAGCTATGGTGGATGGAAATGAGCCATATCATAAAGCTAGTAATTAAGCACTAGTTAAGCATGATTAGGGAGACTTAATCACAGCAAAATAACAACATGAATGGGGCAATAGAATTCGTGTTTCTTCATTAGGAATAGCCTCTTAAATAGGCATGATACAACCTTTACAAAGAGCCAAAAGGCATCTCCTAAAATCTCTCCATCTCCCCAAAGGTCATTGTCCTTTCACACACACAAGAGGTACTACATACATCATCAGTTATGTCATGACAGAATCTACCTCATTTACTTGATCCTCTAGCTTTTACATTGCCTTTAACCTTAGGCCATGAAGTACCCTTCAACCTTAGTTCATTTGACATGACTTTGGATCATTCCTTCTAACACCCTTCCTTGATCAAGGCATGTCATAGTGTAATACCCTTCCTTGACCAATACATTGCATAAAAGAAAATAGCATGGCTCATAGGGAGCATAGCTCTACATTGCATAAAAGAAAATAGCATAGCTCATAGGGAGCATAGCTCTAAATTCTGAAAAAACATAAACATGAAAACATGTCTCTCCAATACTCCATATCCATGAACATTGTGCCTCATGTGCACCATCATGTGTTGAGCATGGAGACCCAACTCCCATCAATCCCCCCCTTGTGGGCTACATGGCCAATGTAGGAGAACTGTGAGCATACATCATATCACATGACCTACATCATCGGTGGTCAGAGGTGAACATACATCTTGAGTAAAGGAGTTCATCATCATGGCTTTAGAAAGCCCATTCATCATCAGGTACCTCTTCATCATTATAAGAGGTGGATATATGATTACATTGTTCGGTGGTAGTAGTGTTGGCTGCATTGGTTGAAGTGCTAGCAATGTTTGCTTCCACTTTGTTGTAGCATTTGTCTGCTAGATGTCCTGGCTTTCCACAAATGGTGCATTGACGCTTTGGTTTGTCTTTGTGGTAGCAGTTCTTTATGGTGTGTCCCATTCTTCCACAGTGTGAGCATTGAAGTGCTTTACCATTTTGTTTTTGAACAAGATATGCAGGAGTCATAAATTCTGTGGTGGCCCTTCCTTTAAGTTTCTTTTCTTCTTCTAGAAGGACACTTTCAATGCCTTCTAAAGTGGGATCATGCATATACTTCAAAGTGGGCATTATGGTGTCATATTCAGGAGGCATAGATTTGAGAAGTATAGCAATGGCATCACTTTCTTTGAATGTTTCATTTATGGCTTCTAGTTGAGCCATTATGCTCTTCATTTTGTTGATATGAGACGCAAGTGTCTCTTCCATTTTTAGCTCCAAGCTGTAAAAGTCAACCTTTAAACTGATTTTACTGTGTAGACCTTGTGCTCCAAAAGATTTGTCAAGTGTGTTCCAAGCTATTTGTGACAAGTTACCATTACCAATGTAATGAATGTAACTATCTTCCAATCCAAGAGCAATGAGAGCAAGAGCTTTCTCATCCTTGGTTTGCCATGAGATTTCCCCTTCTCTAGTGTTGGGCTTAGGTATAGATCCATTGACGATGCCCCAAACACCATCTTTCATCAACAAAAACTTCATTTTGACTTGCCATGTGTGGAAGTCATGGCCATTGAATTTTTTAATGAGGATTTGAGATGACATCTCCATGAGAAGGTCTTACCAAACAATGGCAGTGTCTAGTCTCATGAGAAATAAGAGAGTTCAAAAACTAGAAGGCACCATCACCATACAAGTGCATGTTGTTACTTAGAAATTCCCCAAACCCTAAAGCTCTAGCATGATGATAGTAGTAGGTTCTAGTTTTTACCCGCATCCTTGGCTTTCTGAATTTTCTTGTGCTTTTGAGGGATTTTCTCACATATGATTCATTTGAGGATTCTACATCACTTTCCGTCATGATAATGTTGAAGAGGATTTTAAATTGTGATGTTTATTATTACATCATCACAATACCATATGATAGTGAAGTACAAAATCATATTGGATTAGCTCAAACCTTATCCATTCATATGAAGGCTGTCCCTAAAACAGAGTTGACTTTGAGTGTTTCATTGAAGGTCTTCCCAAATGATTCACTTAAAATGCTTTGAACACAATGAATAGCAGTGATTTGCTAAGCTATTGAGCTCAACACCATCCAAAACAAGTGAGTAAATCACTGATATGAGCCTCAACACTCCAGACACTTTGAAAACTGATGAATGACTTGAAGCAGCAGCTACAGTGCATCAATGCTCATGAAATTCAATATGTATAAGCTTCATATCATTGCTAAAGTGCTCACCAAAGGAATTAGTAAACCATGGACCATGTCTCCTGCTGTAGCCGATTTTTGCAGAAAAAAAGCGCCGATTTGCAGGTGTAATGGCGACGCGATGCTGGCGATTGAACTCACGGGCAGCTACACGCTGAAAGCGCCGCCTCTTAGCTTTCTTTTGCACCAAAAAGTTTGTGAAATGGTTGAGTATTCAGCCCACAATCAGCAAAAGACCAGGGTTATGTAGTTGAAGCTTCAATGGAAAGCTTCATTTTGATGAAAATGAAGACCATGGTTTAATGCCTTGAAGATGATGATGATAACTAGGCCTAGGAATGAAATGTGGCTCTGATACCATGTTAGAATTCTAAATGTATGAATGAGCTTGATCTCATACTCAATGGATGAGCTATGGTGGATGGAAATGAGCCATATCATAAAGCTAGTAATTAAGCACTAGTTAAGCATGATTAGGGAGACTTAATCACAGCATAATAACAACATGAATGGGGCAATAGAATTCGTGTTTCTTCATTAGGAATAGCCTCTTAAATAGGCATGATACAACCTTTACAAAGAGCCAAAAGGCATCTCCTAAAATCTCTCCATCTCCCCAAAGGTCATTGTCCTTTCACACACACAAGAGGTACTACATACATCATCAGTTATGTCATGACAGAATCTACCTCATTTACTTGATCCTCTAGCTTTTACATTGCCTTTAACCTTAGGCCATGAAGTACCCTTCAACCTTAGTTCATTTGACATGACTTTGGATCATTCCTTCTAACACGGCCTCCTCTACCTCGTCCTCTTCCTGAACTCGTGTAGAAGGCCTGTTGCTCTTCGCCCAAGCTCTTCTCTTCGATAATCAGCATAGACACCAAATCTGTAAAGTTGGGAATGTTTTCCTGAGTCTGAATAGACATCTTGAATGCCTTGTATTGTGGCCCGAGACCACGTAGACAGACCTCCACCTTATCATCATCATCTACTGACACACCAATAGATGCAAGGGATTCCACAATACCCTTTATCTTCAACGCATAGTCATTTACAGACATGCTCTTTTTCTCCACAATATGAAGTTCATTCTTCAACTGTATCTTATGTGCCTTGGTATTTGTTTCATAAAGCTTTACCAAGGTGTCCCATGCCTCCTTGGGGGACTTGGCATCCTGAATATGCCCAATCATGGTGTCCTGTATACTAATGGATAGCCAATACATAACCTTCCTGGCTCCTTGGTTCCAGTCTTTAAACTCTTTCACATCTGCAGCAGTCGAATTTATATCCGGTATCTCCGGTGCCTCTTCATGCTCACCCTCTATGTAGTCCCAATAGCCTTTTCCCATCAGGAAATTCGTCAACCTGAACCTCCAAGCATGGAAGTTATTCTTATCAAGCTTCTCAGCCACAATCTGAGTTATCCCATCATTTGACATCTTGCTAAACACACAATTTTACCAGAAACTACACTCTGGTTTTCTGCACAAACTGCTGTATTTTCTGCACAGCGGTACTGTAGTACTCTCAAATGTCACAACCAGTGACTTCAATGTGCATACATACACCCAATGGCAACTGTAAACCTCTTTGCAGCACCCACAGTGTCTGCATAGTCAATCTGTCTTCTTGCAGTTCTTACAGAGTTTTGCAGAGAATCGATGACTTACCCGCAGTGCTCGAAATCGCCTGCTTTCTGAAAAACGGCGGTCCAGACGCGCCCGAAACGCGTTTTCAGCCCAAAAATATTAGTCCAATAGGATTGTATAGTTGCCCTATAGCTTTACTCCCGCGAAGAAAGCTCCTCAATCAGAGACCGTTTGCCGGTGCCTCCCATAGAGCTCCCGACAAGGGTGTAGTCACCAACACAAGAGGGAAGAGTAGTTGAAGCTCTTACCCTCGTACCACTTCCTGTGGTTCTCTTGCTTGCAGCTCAGCCCTTAGCACGATGGAGAGACGGAAAGCTCTCTCACTTGTAGCAAGAGTGGTATGATCCACATGTAGCTCAATCCAATGAGATTTGCATCCCTTTCAGAGCTAGGGATTCAACCCATACCGGTGCACAAAAGCTTATCCATTTGATGGAGAGAATGCTAGGAATACTACTACTATTGACATAGACTTAACATACACACAAGCTCAATCTTGCTATTGCTCACTCAACTCCACATTCCACTCATCCATGCATCCAAACAAGAAGAAAGCTTAGCTATTGCATACACAAGATCCAAGCATTCTTCATTCTCAAATACTCATTTCCCTAGCATGCACACAAATCTTGAAGCTATCAATAAGAAACATGCACACAAGAGAATTAACATGAGAAGAGAGATAAATATCAACTCATTGCATTGAATTAACAAAAGAATAGAACTTACAACAATGTAGATGGGGAGAGAGAAGAGCTTGCACCTCTATGGGAAAAGAGGGAGAGCTAGTCTCAAGAGAGCTCAAACATGAGTTTGCCCAATGTGTCCAAGCTCTCAAATGAGCCACTTTTTATACAAAAACTCTAAAACTCCCAAAAGTTCCTATGTGGGATTATTGTCAAGCCCACTCCCACATTCATCTACAACTTGGAACTCTTTACAAGAGCCCTAAGTGTCTTTTTTGTTGCATCCTTGCATTGATCTTCACTCGTCATGCAACACTCCCCCCTTCCTATTTTGCGCACGTCCGCGAGCGCGGTAGAAGCAAGAACTGCAAAAAACAATGGATACAAGTAAAGCCTTTTATTGAAAAAAAGAAAAAGAAAGGAAAGAAAAAAAAACCAGCATCCTTGCATTGATCTTCACTCGTCATGCAACACTCCCCCCTTCCTATTTTGCGCACGTCCTCGAGCACAGTAGAAGCAAGAACTGCAAAAAACAATGGATACAAGTAAAGCCTTTTATTGACAATTTCACACGTGAGCATACAAGTGAAAGGCTGATTAGAGTTTTAAAGAGTACTAAAATAGGTGAGTAAAGACTAGTCAAAGTGAGACTAAGTGGTAGATAGTGCTATGCAAAGGCAAGTGTGCTTGCACACCACAGGTTATGACTGCAGTCTCAATGTCCTACAAGTATTTAAGTTATTCCTAAGTGGCAAACCTACTCCTAAATATGAGCAATGGTGATTGGACCTCTTTTTGTTATTATTATTATTTTTTTAATTTTTAATGTATGTGTAGAGAATGATAAAGATTAAGGTTCCATCCCAATGAGACCCAAGCAATGGCCAAGAGACCTCTGCCAAGAGAATCTAAAGGCTGCTAAGTATGTCAAGGGCGATAGACCCTTTTCTTTCTTTTATCACATAAGGAGTACCCCATGAAGATAAGGGCATCGGTCTCGAGGGCCCATAATGTACCCCAGAGTCCTACCAACATCTATCAAGGCGATAGATTCCTTGAAGGTCTTTTTCTGAAGCTTTTAGATCAGTGTTCACCCCATGGAAACCAAGGCATCGGCCCCAAGGTGCTTGGAATCTTATTGATACACTCTTTTACCCCTAGCAAACCATGGCATTTTGGAAGCCAAATTGCTGTTGCACCCTCATAGTAGCCTTGTGCTTTAAGAACATGCTTTGGGACCCAACGAGTAACAATCTGTGAGGTTTAGGCTTGGAAAAGATGTGCTTTTTAGGAGGCTTAGCAACTGGGCTAGATGATACAAGTTTGTACTCATCTTTGGGTAGCCAAATTGATAATTCCTTCTTGCCTGGCCTTCTTTGATTGAGTAGTGACTAAAGTAGTTGGAACATGCCAGCCATGGTCCTCACTTGAGTACTCATCAATTATCCACATCATTTGTGTTGGAGCTTCAAGAGCAGATTTTGAAAGTGGGTTGTGTAGGGTAGAAACACCACCCTTTTGACATGATAAAGCTCGTGGAGTAGCAGATCCCAAGATGCAATCAGAATCAATTTGCAACTTGTATTGTCTATTCTTCCAATCTAATGAGCAATTGGTAGCACTTAACCATGATCAACCGAGAAAACAGCCTCTACTACTGCCTTGGACTTACTTGCCACATAAAAGGGCACTGACATCTAGTGATCCTAAATGGACATCATAATGACACATTTTTCCTCTATAGGGTTGTCTTCCCTGAGAAGCTTCGTAAGTCAACATGAATGTGCGCAAGTGTTGGTTGTCCCAAGGCTATCCATGTGTCAAACGAGAGAACATTATAATCTGCACCCGAGTCAATTAAGTAGGTAGTTTCATGAAGATGAAGACACACTTGAATATTGAAAGGATCGACATATGGTTCATTAGTAGCCAACTGTAGGGCCAACATAGAAGCTTTGCGACGCTCCTTGGCTTTTGCAACTCTAGCTTTAGCCTCCTCTTGAGCCTGACGTTTAAGTAGGTCAAGTGCTTCTTTCCGTGTTTGTGCAGCATGCATTTGTTGAAGCATGGCTTCAGTTAATGGTTCATTGTATTTCTTGAGACGACTTCCATTAATGAAGTTAGGCATTTGCTCACCTTCTGGTGTCTCTAAATGCACTGCACCACTTGGAGTAAGCTCATTAATCACAAACGGTCCTAGGCCACGTTTCTTGAGCTTTCGTTTATGCTTAAGTGTGTACAAGAGCACTAGGTCCCCTTTTTTGAATCGGCCAGTTGTTACATTTCTATCATACCATTGCTTTTGTCTCCTCTTCTCAGCATACATCCCCATTACCGCCAATAAGCGGGTCTCATCAAGCTTTTCCAATTCACAAATGCGTTGTGAAAGCTCATGACTAGTCCAATCCAATTGTTTAGCAACTCGTAGAGTAGGTACAAGAAATTCAATAGGAAGAATTGCATCTAGCCCAAAAGCAAGCTCAAATGGGGTTGTGCCCACAGATGTTTTATAGGCTGTCCTATATGCCCAAAGAACTGAGTGCAACTTTTGCTCCCAATCAGTCCTATGTCCCTCAACAATCTTTGTTAGTGCTGTGCAGAGAATCTTGTTAGTACTCTCAGCTTGTCCATTGGTCTGGGGATGATAAGGTGCAGAACGCTTGTGAATTACCATAAATTCTTGAAGCAAAAACTCTATGACCTCATTCACAAAGTGCACACCTTGATCACTAACGATCTCAATTGGTAAGCCATAGCGTGTAAACACGTACTCATACAAGAACTTGGCTGTGGTTCTGGCATCATTTTTGACTGTAGCCTTTGCCTCTACCCATTTGGTCAAATAGTCAGTTGCGACTATAATATATTCTGCATGCGTGTGACGAGCTGGAGGTTTAATGGTACCGACAAAATCAATACCCCATTTTGCAAAAGCATGTGTGCTTAACATAGGCCGCAATGGCATATTGTCCTTTGTGATGGGAGGTTTGGTCCTTTGACAATCGTCACAACATTTCACATATTCTTCGGCATCCATTTGTAAGGTTGGCCACCAAAGCCCAGACCAGTGTCCACCCCCAACACCCGCATGTGCATGAGTTAAGATTTTCAAGTAGTCAGCTTCACATACACACATGCGTAAGTTGCCATCCTTGCCCCTCTTGTAGAATTGGCTCTCTATCAGCATATAGTTTGCTGCTTCAACTTTAATAGCACGCTTTCGATGTTTAGGAATTTTTTGATCAGTATGACCATGCTGAAGATAGTCCACAATATACTTACTCCAACTTGGTGTAATTGAAATTTGGAATAATGTGACATTATGAATTGGCTGTTGAATTTGACATGAAGTATAGTTACGAACAAATTTTTCAGCATCCGCATGCATGGTAGGCCACCATTGCCCATCTTGTGATATACGTCGCACACAAGTAGTAGCTGATGCATGGATTCCACCGATACCCGCATGTGCCCATTCCAAGATCTCCTCATATTGGTCAGGGTTAGGTATGAGCCTCAACACTCCATCATTACCCTGACGATATAATCTCCCTGAGATTAACTTGAATGGTCGCCATAGGTCCACATTAGGACCCGCTAGTTATATCTGCCCACTTGTCAAAATTTCTAAGATGGATTCAGACCATCTAGGAGCTGTCTCTACAAGGAAAAGTGTTGAATCTAACATATCATCATCCACACCCACAGGAGCTTTGCCTGAGGTGATTCGAGACAAATGATCTGCCCTAAGATGAGTTATTCCTTTTCGAATTGCCACTTCAAAATCAAACTCAAGAAGGATGATAAACCACCTCACAATCCTTCCAGTTGCACAAGGCTTATTCACCAAATATAACAGTGCTTGATGGTCCACAAAAAATATGAATTTGTTTGCCAAAAGGTAATGGCGAAACTTTTTCACTGCATATATCATGGACAATCCTTCTCTTTCTGTTGTGGTGTAATTCTTCTCAACATTGTTCAACTGTCGACTAGCATATGAGATTGGGAAATCCTTATTATGTTCTCCTGATTGAGCCAAAATACATCCAATTGCAAAGTTTGAAGCATCAATATGGACATGAAAGATTTGGTTCCAACTGGTGCCCATAAGATGGGTGCAGTCACCAATGCTTGCTTCAACTTTTCAAAGGATTCCTCACACTCATCAGTCCAATTAAACTTTACAAGAAGAGCATATAATGGTCTGGCTAGGACAACGTACATGTAGATGAATCGACGATAAAAGCCACAATGTCCCATGAATGTTTGTACCCCTTTAGGGTTGATAGGCCGAGGTAATGAGACAATGACATCAATTTTATCCATATCTGTTGAAATCCCATTGCGAGAAATAATATGGCCCAAGATTTTTCCTTGTCTTACCATGAATTTGCACTTGTCAGGATTCAAGCATATACGATAAAGCTGACACTTTTGAAACACAAGTCTGAGGTGTTCTATATGATCATCACGCTCTTGTGAGTGAACACATAAATCATCCATGAAGATCTCAAGAAATTGCCTAAGGTACTCCTTGAATACATGACTCATTAACCGCTGAAAGGTTGCTGGTGCATTTGTTAGACCAAATGGCATAACACGATAGGCAAAGATGCCATCTTCAGTAGCAAAGGCTGTCTTGTGTTGATCCTTTGGATCAATTGACACTTGATTGTAACCGGAGAATCCATCCAAGAAACTATATGCCTTTTTCCCTGCAACTCGTTCCAGAACATGATCCGTGATTGGAAGTGGGTAATGATCACGCACAGTAGCTGCATTTACCTTCTTGAGGTTTACACATACTCGAAGTTTTCCATTTTTCTTGGGCACCACTACAATAGGGGAGACCCATTTGGTGTGTTTAATCTCATAGATAAATTCTGCCTCTAAGAGCTTGTCTATTTCTTCCTTTATCTTCCGTGCAAAATTTTCATCATAAGTATAAGGACGTTGCTTGGAAGGCTTTGCATCCTCTCGCAATGGAATTGTATGCTGACATATGCTGACATATGCTTGGATCAACTCCTTTGAGATCTTTATAACTCCAAGCAAAAACATCGCGATACTCCTTTATTGTTTGAATTAATAACTTCTCCTCATCTAAGGACAAGTTTGTGGCAATCCACACATAGCGAGGCTCTTCTCCAGGCTTAGCAATATCAATCTTTTTTGCATCTTCTGGACCATCATATGAAACCCCCTGGCACGCTTGGTATTTGTCGCATGGGCTGTTGAAGAACAATCTTCCGATCTTGAAGAGTGTACTGTGTGAAGTTGGGGGGAACATTGAGACTTTTTCTTGTCCACTTGAGTCGTCACTCATTGAAGACCATGTGGTTTTGAGCTCTTCTTTGCCATTTTGCATCGGATTTTTTTGTTCAACTGTTGTCTTTGCACTTCCGACACTCTCTTTTGAATCGGTTTTAGACTTGAGTTTTGGTTTTTGTTTCTTTGTTTTTTTACGATTTTTGCTAACAATTTGTAGCTTTTCTCTTGCTTGGAATCCATCTGATCGTTTTACTTGGTCTTTGATACTATCTTGTGCTTGGACATAGTATAGATATCCGTTCTTTCCTGACAAGTGAGGTGGTGGTCGAGAGTGTTCACTCTTAGACTCCTCCTTTTCTTTTTGTAGTCTCTCACGTCGTTCCCTCTCATCTTGTTTACGGATTCTCTTATGGCTCTTACAGCATTTACGTTTAGGTCGGCTTCGAGGGATCTCTACTTAAACCTCCCTTCCTCTCAAGAGTATGCGTGCGTGTCCTAACTCTTCCTCAAGGATTATCACATTATTATCAAAATCAGAGTCCCATCCATCTTCCTTGTCATCATCATTAGCAGATTCGAGTGTTAAATTCTCCACTGAGACTTCCTCGACATGCAGAGCTGTTGTGGATGCATCCCTATAGTACAAATCATCTAGAAGGTCACGTGGTTGCACCATTCGTATAGGAATAATGTCATATCCATCCGAGTCACAAAATTGAATTGGCTTAGGTAAAGCACATGTCGATAATGTTGCAAGGACATGACTCCATTCTAGTGGATCAATCAAATGCTCAGGAAAAGGTTGTGGAATGTATGCCTCATCTGATACACTTCGATTACCCTTAAGTCTCTCAGTGTTGAAATCCTTACATGAGGCTCAACACATCCACAGATCTTCTCACCCATCTGACAATGCAACTCTTGAGCCCTCAGATGAAGCAGAATCAAACTCATCTATTGGAGACCTTGTTACATCACGATATGAGTGATTCTTTAGGTTGACCCTTGTGATGACAGAATCATGTCGGAGGTACAAATTATTGTATCCCCAATCTTGAATCATTTGAAATTGTCACATGAATGGTCTACCCAATATCACTTCACAGTTTGGATGTTTTCCAAAATCCACTACTGCAAAGGTGTGCTCATATTCAATCCCACATGTGGTGACCAATATGTTCTCAAGCAGCCCAAGGGGATGTTCTAAGCTTCCATCTGCTAGCTGCAAGCGCATCCTCGTACTCCTAATAGCTGGTTTGCCCCACTTTTCCCAAATGGACCTTGTCACAATGCCCACTCCTGCACCACTATCAAGTATTGCAGGTGAAGCTACTTTTCGCACTTCTAATGGGAGGGTAGCATTTCCCTGATCGTCCTCACAAAATTTTCCTACTTTGTTGATAGGAATTGGCAAAACATGCTTTGTCCCAAGGTGTATAGTACACTCATAGTGACCCTTTTGTAGCAATACCTGCTCTGACAACATGTGGCAATATCATTCCACAACTCAAGTCGAAGCTTTATCAAATCAAGCAAAGGTAAGGTACAAGCCACTGGTGCTGACAAAATAGCTTGCACGATACCCATATCCATCTCCTTTGTCAACCTTTTATGCATGGAGGGTATCCTCAAGGTTTGAGAACAGTTCTCATATTCTCCCAGATATGATGGTAAGGTTTTCATTGTATGCTTACTTCTAGGAGAAACAATTGTTTGAACTTCCTCCTGGATGCTTGGGCGTCTAGAATTGTTTTCTGTGCCCCTAGTAAAATCCACCTCAGAGAATGCAGGTGAACTAATAGAGGACATGTTCTCATTAACTTTATCGTGAACTGCTGCCCACATCTCATTTGCCATGTCCTCGTTAGCATCAATAACTTCATCATTGCATGGGAAGGCAAGGCTAGGTTGTGGCAGAATTCCTTCTTTCAATGGGGTGTCAATTGGTGCAGACCTCTCACTATGCGCTTGTGAGATGAGCTCACTTTTCATTTCCCGACTTGATGACACTTCTGGTATGGTTTCTAATGTTGGCTTAAGAGAGGTTGGGCCCCGAGGAATAGGTGGTGGTGGTCCCTCAAGTATTGACTGAGCTTCCCTAATGAGTTGCTGATGTACAGCTAGATTGATCTTCTCCTCACTCACGAGGGTTTGGGTATTCTTGAAGCTTCTTGGGTAGCTCAGATAAAGCTGCAATGCGACTTCTATGAGCATCAATGATGGCATCTAGAGTCTCATTCACTTTATCCACAAAAACAGAACCCCCAGAACTATCCTCAGCAGTCGTACTAGCCTCATCTTGTTTAGCACTAGTCCCAGGTTGAGGTTGATGCTCCTCATGCACTTCTTGGGATGTAAAAGTTTGATCCCTCATGTTTTGTTTGGAGGCTTCTTGAGAACTAGTGGATGCACTTTTAGTTCGCTTGTTTCGGTTCTTTTTCCTCCTAGTGGTCTTTTTTCTATTGGACTGTAGGGTCTTGTCCACTAGATTTGCCTTTGCATCCCTAGTTCAAGGTGTCTCATCAGTCTGTATTTCGGCATTTCGTGTCTGTGATCTAGTCATGACTCTAAGTGACACGACATCCTCATTCTCAGATGAAGGTGGTGATGTAACTTCCCCTACAAGGTTGAGTGAGACCTTTGGTTGAGAGGTGCCTTCCTCGTGTGGTTTCAGCAAACAATCCTTTGGGAAGTGTTCTACACAACACCCTAGACAATATCTTTCAATTGGTGGAAACTGTGGTACTGTTGTATTGGATCGAGCTGCTTGCCTTGAGCGATGTGGACAATCGCGAGCCCAATGGGGTTCTCCGCACTCATAACAGGGGCCCATTAGTTTGGCTTCTACTTTCCTTTGCTCCCATTGACCTGAGGGCCTGGAGTCCTAGGTTAGTAGCCGCCTAGCAACATCAAAGAATTTTGTTCCCTTGGTTGAGCCTAGTGCTTGGCTTGGGTATGCGAGACTTTCAAAGAGATTTTCCTTGGATAAATATGATGCATATTCCTCCTCCACATAGCCTGGGTTTACCAAGTCTCTACACATATTTGAATTGTCATAGTCTACAGTCCTCACAGGAGCAGTCCCAGGAGCAGGAGGTTGAGCACCAAGAACAGGTCATGCTTGCTCTTGTGCCATCAGTGGCTTATGTTCAAAATTAGTATATTGTTGTTGCATTTGTGGAGCCACTCCACCCCTTTGCTACTCACACTCTGTGTGGTATGGGTAAAGTTCCAAGCACAGGCCTGGCACCACTTCTTTGTGGGTTGGTTTGTGACTAGAGGAGAAAAGGTATTACATTCTTCAGTTTTATGGTTACCGCCACCTGCTCCACAAAGATGAGGACCTGTAGGTAGTACAGTCCTCATTCGCTGCTGCTGTTGTTGTGGCTGCATGGGTGGGCGATAGGTTTGTCCCGATCTCCTTAGTACTAGGTTAGCTATCTGGTCTGGATTTACTAGCGCGCTAGACCCTGAACTTTGGTCATCACCCCACTCATCTCTAGGTTTCACCTCAGGGCCAGAACCATCTTGGAATTTGAAGTTATCTGTGAAATCCATAGCATCATGGCAACACTCATTGAAATTTGTATGCTTCTTTGCATAGAGATGTGTATGCAGTGTTGAATTTTTGAGTCCTTTTAAGAAGAGAGAAATTAATCGACTTTGGGCGGGCTTCTCATCTTCTGGGCAACGATTAATGTACTGCTTCATTCTATTTACACAGTCTCTAACACTCTCAGTCTCGCCTTGCTTGAAAGAGTAGATGTTTGCTACTGTGTCATGTTGAATCCCCATCAAGGAAAAAGCAGCAATGAATCTCTCTTCCAAAACTCGTAAAGAAGATTTGTCTGAAGCCTCTAGTGCCTGAAACCAAGCAAGGGCCTTTCCCTCAAGAGTAAGCCCAAATCCTTCAATTTGACTATGCTTGTCAGCTTGAACTGCTTGCCTAAATGCTGCTACATGGTCGTATGGATCTCCCGACCCTTCGTACTTCTTTACCAGTTTCTGAAGAGTTGATGGCCTTACTTGTCTTGAATACTCATCATAGGGCCTACGGCCTCTCACTCTCAGTGGGATGTTCCTCTCTTTGGTAAGATGGTCCACATGCATCCCAAATTGGTGTGGGTGCCCTATTACCAGCCTCACCAAACCCCTCCAAAGATCTTGTCACCCGCATTTCAGGAGGTGCATTTATGGGAGGCCGAGTTGGCTCACCTACCCTCCGATTGTCATAGTGAGAGAAATGTTGTTGTGGTGTGATCTGTGGTCGCACTTTTGGCATAGGACAATATCTTGGTGCTAGAGTTGGGCTACTAGCAGTGGTCCACTTTGATGTTGAGGGTCCAACAGTTTCTCCAAGAAAGGCTGTCTCTCCTGGTTTAACTGTATGTGTTGAGAACACTTCCATGAATAATGGTTGTTCTTTCCACGTGAGCTCTCGAATCTCCTTCCAATCTAAGGTTCGGTATTCATTGGCCCATTTATCAACTATTCGGTTCATGTGTCCTGCAAGCTTCTCAACTACCACCACAAGTTCCAGAGGAAGATCTATCTCTGGCAATTTAGTTGTGGCATAATATCCCTCTAAAGAGTCCTTATAGACCTCTTGAAGTGGGTCATCCTATAAGACCTTTGTCACTGGAGTTTATCGTACAAACTCCCATTGGTTCTCAGCCCCCTGATCCATTTTGCTCTTGCCTTTCCTATCCCTTTCCAAATTTAGATCTACAAGAAGTAAATCATCTATGGATGGCTTTGAGGACAGGGCATTGGAGGGTCCAGGCATGTCTGGCTCAATGAGCCAGTCATCTCTAGACTCCCTTGCTCTGGAAAGCTTTGATAAGTCTAAGAACTCAGTTTTAGAGAGCTCCCCTAATTTGTCTACATTTTCTGGATGGTAGGTGACTTCGTAGCGAACACCATCTCCACCCATGTACATGTTACCCTGGTCATTGACTAGAGGTGCTCTATCAAGTTCGGAGAAAATGTCTGCTATCTTAACTAGATACCGTTGTTGTGGATCCCTAAAGATCTCAGCTCCTTGAGCATTCGTGTAGACATATTGGAGCCTCACATTGAGTGTTAACCCCATGGTGTCGGCTTCAAATGGATTAAAAGATCTTGTGGGTGTCCTATTTGGTGCTACGGGATGACTATTTGACGGCCCTAGATTGTCCATGGACAATGAACTAGTTGTTCTGGAGGAAAGGGTGTCGGATTGGGATTCGGAAAGGGTTTCAGTAATATCTGCCAAATTTCCTGCTGATTGGGTTCCACTTTCCTGCGTAGGTACTCTAGAAGGTGCCCTAGGCCCTATGATAGAATCTATAAGACGTCCTGACCGCAAGTACATAAGTTTTGTTTTTTTGTTTTTGTTTTTGTTTTTTTTAATATATATATATATGTATATATATATATATATATATATATTTTACCCTACCTAACCACTAAATGCAACTAAAATGAATATGTGTATAAATACCTATCCTATTTTTTTGATTTTTTTTAAATGATTTTTTTTAACTCTTCTTTTTTTTTCTTTTTTCCTAATTACACAAAAATATGAATTATGCTAAAAAATACTAATTATGTAACAAATTACCAAATTTTTTTAAAAAAAATGCAAGTACTCTAATTATGCAAAAAATTAAAAAAATGAAAAATTACAAAATATGTAAAGAATATGGACTCCTAAAAAAACACATAATTTATAGATTTTTTTTAAAATTTCTATTTCTTTCCTTTTGTTTTCTTCCTTTTTCTTTTTTTTTAACTAATAAATTTTGTACTAATTACACAAAAATATGAATTACGCTAAAAAAAACTAATTATGCACATAATTACAGAAATTCTAAAAAAAATGCAAGCTGCTTTAATTATGCAAAATTTTATAGAAATTTAAAAAATGAAAAATGGACTCAAAATAAAAACACAAAAAATTGTTTTTTTTTATTTTTTTCTCTCCTTTCTTTTTCTTTCCTCTCTTTTTTGCTTTTCTCTCTTTTTTTTCTTTCCTCTCCTTTCTTTTCTTTTTTTTTTAAAAAAATTGTTTTATGGTTTTTTTATTTTTATTTTTTTTCAATTAACAAAGAAATTAACAATAAATAAATAAATAAATAGAAAAAAATAAAAATATCACTAACCTTATCACCTCGCGCCGTTCCGGATTCCTTGCCGGCACCCACGTTTTGTTTTTTTTTTCTGCCCGCTTGCTCCAGCCCAGCGCCAGCTGCTTCCTCTTCTGCGCCTTCACGTGCTGCTGCAGTCCACGCACTCCATGCCTTCGACCAGTGGCTACGCTTTTTCCACGCTGCCTTCTCTCCACACGGCCTCTCAAGCCAGCCACGTAGCCTGCACTTCGACCTCCTCTTCGCCTGTCTTCCACGCACTGCTGCAGTCCGCGCTGCCTTGCTCTCCACGGCCTTGCTCTCCACGCGGCCTCTCCACTTCGCTTCCCACCTTCTTCTCATCGGCTTCTTCGTTCACCACCTCCATAGCCCGCCTACAGCAAAACAGGTGCTCCCTCTTCTGCACCTCCACCTCGACTCCACCTTTACGTCACACAGTCACCTCACACTGCTACTTCTGCGCCCGTCTCCAACTACTCACCTCCCACGCAGGTCGGCTTCACACTCCATGCAGCCTCTTCGACGGCCTCTCCACGCAGACCCACACGCCTTCAACTTTTGTGTGTTCTCTTTTTTTTTTACCTAGAAAAAAATAAATATATATATATATATATATAACAAAAAAACAAAATTTCAAACTCTCCTCTCTTCCTTTCTCCCTTCTCTTTCCCTCTCTCCTCTCTTCCTTAAGGAGGCTTCTCACTTGGGAGCACATGGAGCTTGCATAAGCTATGGAAGAGCTTAGCAACGCACCTCTTTTCTTTTTATTTTTATTTTTACTAATTACATGTTACCGAAGAGCATGAAAGCATGAAATGGCAAAAAAACAATGAATGTAAGCATACTGACGGTACTTGAAAAGCAATAAAACATAAAAAACAATGCGGGAGAAACCTCAACCGTTCAATGGTTTTTTTTTTCTTATCCTAACCATATCCACTCACACCGGGATTGCACACCCAAACTTAACCTAATCACTCAATGGTTTTGCAACCAAAAGAGGAAATAGTGGTGGTTTCCACACACTCTCAACCGGATTTGAGTCTTCTCCCCGGCAGGTGCCAATGGAGAGACGGAAAACTCTCTCACTTGTAGCAAGAGTAGTATGATCCACATGTAGCTCAATCCAATGGGATTTGCATCCCTTTCGGAGCTAGGGATTCAACCCGTACCTGTGCACAAAAGCTTATCCATTTGATGGAGAGAATGCTAGGAATACTACTACTATTGACATAGACTTAACAGATAAAAATCAACTCATTGCATTGAATTAACAAAAGAATAGAACTTACAACAATGTAGATGGGGAGAGAGAAGAGCTTGCACCTCTATGGGAAAAGAGGGAGAGCTAGTCTCAAGAGAGCTCAAACATGAGTTTGCCCAATGTGTCCAAGCTCTCAAATGAGCCACTTTTTATACAAAAACTCTAAAACTCCCAAAAGTTCCCATGTGGGATTATTGTCAAGCCCACTCCCACATTCATCTACAACTTGGAACTCTTTACAAGAGCCCTAAGTGTCTTTTTTGTTGCATCCTTGCATTGATCTTCACTCGTCATGCAACACACGAACCAGGCTCTAATACCATGAAAAGATGCAGGGGGGAAGAGAGCTTGAGCTCTTGCAAGCACACACACACACTCACAAAACCCTAATAGAGAACACACAAGGTGAGAGGCTGAAAATCTTCTTCTTCTCTACTCAACACTCAACACACCATATACAAGAATAAGAGTACTCATAATATGAAAGGTACTCAACCAATACATACACGGGTTCTGTATAGTGTGAACCCGACTAAATGAGCTGGCGCTATAACTAGGCCAGTCTCTAGAATGGCTGTCACATAGCCTGTCATCCCACTGGCCGCATATCACCCAAGATCTCACCAACCATGCCAGTGGTGTAAGTGTGGGGCCTATCCCCCAGGCGGGTCATCAGTGGCCACTGCCTCACTAGACGAGCTCGATATCTCAATAAATTATGGATTGGGAAAGCCATCATAATTCAAAGACAGGTAATAGTGAGTTAATCTAACTTGTGTCTATGGTAGTTTGAGTGAGATTGGTCAGCTGAGGGCTAGGATTTAGAGCTTTCTCGAATGGTAGAGGACACTTTGGGACTCTCAAGAGCAATTTTTTGATAGGATACAAAGAGAGGATTTTGGAGGCTATTAATCCCATGTTGGATTAATAAATATGCTCCTCCATTTGAGGACATTAATAAGTGTCATGGAAAGGCATTATAAAAGTTGTACATTATGAGATACTGGCCACCCAAGGCCTTAGTTAGTAAGTTTTGGGCACCCAAGTGTGAATAAGAGCCAGATGTATATAAGGTATTTTCTCATAATGAATGGACACAATCTCCCTTTGTGCTATGAGAACTCTTGCCTTGTCTTGAGAGAGAGTGTGAGAGTGTACTCTAGTGCATGTGCCTTCTCTATACCATTGTCTCTTCCGTCCTCCTTAAGTTTTAGCTCCCCCTATACATGTTTCATCATTGCCTTTGCATTCAAGTAGTGCATTGTGTAAGAATTAATGGATAAGGTTTGAGTGGAAGTAAAGATTTGTGAGAAATTGTTTGTTTTTGTTGTGTGGGTGAGTACTTGGGTGACCCTAGAGGAAAACTACACCGTTTTTTCTTTTAAATTTTGATGTTTGTATCACCAAACTTGTTGGAGTGAATGAGCAAGGTGATACTCTATTTTTTGTTTTTTTTTAAATCACAAAAATAAGGAGCCATTGGTTATGCTTTGAACTTGAATTACACGCCTTATTACTGGCACAACCATTTTGGAGCATCTAGATAGGTAATTTACACCCAATCTTCACTCTGTCGATGCGTGAGTTAACATGTAAAAGTGCAGGAAAACGATTCACGACGTGACCCATTTCCTGCCATCTCATGGCCTGAGCCGCTTTTGCAATCAGCATTGCAGATTATGGGATTACCTTCCTAGATATAGGGTGCCTTATCCTAACATCTCTGACACAATAGGTCCTACAGAATCTTATCCTATGAACTAGCAAGAAGATACTTCACAATGTGAAACACCCATGTTTCACAATGTAAACCATTAAATTCTTCACGATGTGAAACACCCCCTATTTTGCGGCATGAACCATTGCTTACTACTTCACGACGTGATCTGTAACACAAAGTGTGGCCAAGACTAGTCAAGTCTTCTTCCCAACCTCAAAGGAATTAGAATTAGACTTGAAGAGGGCTGAAGTAGAGCGACAACTATGAGCACTCAGCTTAAGAAAACAAGACCTCGATACTCGACGAACAAAAGAAAATGGAAAAGGTAAATCCATTTCAATCATGTGGCAAGGAACCAAAAATGTTTAGGAATGCCACCTATAGCATGGAAATGGGTAGGGCTAAGGGAGCTATCCCAAATTTAGAACCCATTAATGAAGAGCCAAGAGTGAAGGAAGGATTTGACACCCAAAATGAAGGGGCCAACCTACCTAGGGAAACTGTTGAAGTTGAGGACCACCAGCACACAAAGAAAGACATAGAGAAAATGATCAATCATCCCACGTTCTTGTAGGACATGGACCTCTTAATTCTACAAAGACAGGTAGAGGCTGCTAATAAATGAGCCAGGCAATAATGAGGTGGCCGGACCTACCCATAGACCCGAAATGCCTAGAAGAGCCAATGTAGGAAGAGGACGAGGTCTAGGTGGGGGGGGAGTAGCTCCTAAATGACTAATGGTGGATCCAAATGTAGATCTTAATGATGCAGCCACAAGGGCAAATTTGTTGAAGATGGCTACGAAAATAGGCCAAGGAATGGTTAGGGAACTAGGCACTGCTCTAGAATCCAGACCATCCCAAATGAGGCCACACATCATTTCAAAGCTCATACAAAAGTTCTTAGGGGATGGAGACCCGATCCAACATGTTGAGATCTTTGAGTCCACATGCAAAACCTGTAGGCCAGTGAGTGATGTAACCATGATTCATGCCTTCTCACTAACCCTAAAAGAAAAGGCTCATCAATGGTTTCAAACCCTAAATCTAGAAGATCTAAGATCAATTTCACTCGGCTCAAGAATATGTTCATGCCAAGATTTGTGCCTCAAGTGGTGACAAATGGAGCCCTGTGGCACAGCTGCATAATATTAAGCAGAAAGAAAATGAGTCTATGCGAGTCTATGTATCCCAACTCAAGTACTTGAATTCAAGATGTAAACTACAAGCGAGACTAACTTATGATCAGTTATTGCCTGATTTCGAAGAGGAGTACGAGATCACAAAATGCATGACTATCTAGTATTAGCCCAACCGGTTACTCTGGATGCATGCTGTAAGTTGGCAATCAAATATGAAGACAATATGCTTGAATTGTCACAACAACCTGAAGATGTCAAGGTAGCTTCAGCAGCAACAACTTTGCGAGTCTCAAGTCACCAAGACACAGGAACTTGGAGCAATCAAGTTGGGAGCATGACTTCAGCAGCAACAACTTCGCGAATCTCAAGTCACCAAGACACATGAACTTGGACTAATCAAGTTGGGAACATGACTGTGGACAAACTTAGTAATGCTGCCATATTGGACAAATTGAAGGTTAAGGATGGAAGAGAAGCATCAGGTCATCGGCATACTCATCTCTTACCCTCGGCGGAGAGATCTGGTATGGTTTTCTATGTGAAAAATGAATCACACCACTACTAAATGCCCTCAATTAAGAGTCAAGTCATTACTCTATCGTGCTCATTGTGTGAAATTAGGGAACCATGACACTTCCATGTGTAAGTATCCAAGATTTCAAATTGTAGCACAACGTTGGCACCCAGAATGCCATTGGCCTTACCAGCACCATTAGTACAAATCATTAAGGCTTTGCTATTCTCAAGGATGTTTGTAGAATTTTTTATAAATTATGGAGCTTATATTGTTGTGTATTCTAATATTTTTTGAGTGCTTGTCAAATAATGTGTATATTTATCCAGTGGTAGAATTTGTCCCAGTAAAGTTCATTAAAAAAAGTGTCTTACATTCATGAAATTTATAAAATATATTTTTATTTGAAAAAGATTGATATTTCTTTAAGTTATGTAGACTCCTATGTCATTTTGTAAGTCAAGTTTATTTCTATGTCACAAACAACAGCAGCTTATAAATCTACGAAGGTCACACGTGTTCTCAATCTTGAAAAAAATAGCAAAATTCATGTAATTTTTAAATTTATACATGGAATTCTAGATGTGTTTTCAAAAAACTATGTTTTAAAGCCATTTTGGAGATTTCACACATTTTGGGAGGGAATCTTTTTAGGTAATCCTCATCAGTTACCTATTTTCCTCGCAACAGTGTTAGAAGTTGATGTTTTGCATAACGTTGATACAAAACGTCAAGTATTGTAAAAAGATTGATCTTTTGAATAGAAAGTTGATGTTTTGTATCAAGTTGATGAAAAACATCAACTCTTAGCTGAGAAGTTTATACTGAGCATTAAGTTGGCAACAAATATTGTAGCTAAAACATCCTTACCATGTGTAGTAATGAGTAGGATTCCAACCTAAGTCCCTGTGCCTTATATTTTATAAAAAAGTATTTTGAAAAGTATAAACTTTTGTTTCTTAAAGCGATCTTTTTCATGCTTTCTAAACTGATTTAATAACTAAAATTACCATTTAACCCTTTTTATCACATCAAGGATACATCTTCTTTAAAAATGAGTGTGTAATTATTTTTTAAAACTAGATAACTTTTAAATAGCTTATTCATGATATTTTAAAATTCATCTATACGTAACAAACTCTTTTTAAAAAGGTATATATTATCAATTAAGAAATTGTGATACTCAAAATGGATTTTAATACTACTCTCATCAAGAGCTAAAATAGGATTTTATAATTAAGATAATAACTATATCAAGATAACGCTTTTGTAATATAATCATATAAATATTTTTTTATAGTTGCACTTTGTAGCACATCCTCAATCATGCTAACATGGTAGATGACCCAAGGAGTCTAAGCTTCAAGTGTACACATAGAAGAAAAAAAAATGTATTTGTGGTGGATAGTGAAGAAGAGGATGCTGCGTCTACCTTCTCAGGGACAGGCACATCAACTAGTGATGGTGTAGCAATGATTATGAGGAACCATAACTATGCCATAAGCTATATGTTTAGAAAATAGCTTCTTTTTACAGTTGTAATATTTTTTTAATGGATTGAAGATGGAAATAATAAACAGTGTCTCTATTTTGGCATGTTTTTTGAGAATGTATTGTTAGATTTTCAATTATAATCTCAAAAAGTAAGCAAAACAAAGTCTTTTTTTTCATGTCAACTTTTGCATGAAACATGTAAAGTGTCCAAAATATTATCGTTTTTTGGTAGTGTTGTACACATGCATAGACCACTTTTCAAAAAGAGGTGGAAAACTAAACTTTTTGATATCTTTGAAAGATGCCAAATGTTTCTCATTTTCATGAAATATTATCTATTTTGTCCGCAACAATGTTGGTTGGTAAATACCGAAATACTGAAGAAGAGATAAGAAAGCTTGAAGAAGCTAGGGCCCTAGTGGAAGAGTGCCAACCAATGACTTCATGAAGCCTAAATAAGTGCTAATAGGGAAAGGGATACAACGTATCCAAGAAATGAGCCAATAAGGAAAAGGAAATTGGATGTGCCTACTCCAATTCCGAAAGGGTCTAAGAGGGAGGGACTCACAACAACCTTATGGCAAGAATGTCTGAGGAGGCTGGGGTGAATATGAGACACACATGTGGAAGGAGCCCTCACTTGCCAGGGAACCAAGAGACATAGGCAATCTCGCACCCGTACTGTCCATTACCATCCAAATGCCATTATTGGGACAATTGTTACACAGTTCACCGACATTGTGGATAGATATTAAAGAATGGGTAGAGGGAGGATTAAACCCAATGACCATTGTGCAGAGGAGACCTAGTCATCACCTCTAGCAGAAAGAAACTTAAAACACGTAGGGGAAAGAACGTCTAGATTCTTCAAGATACCAGTTAATCAATTGGGATGGTATTATATGAAAGTGATGACACTAATGCTACAATCCCAATTCATCATAACGAGTATCAAGCATTGGCTACCCTGAATGGAGGAGTGGGAATCAGCATCATCACAAAAAGATGGGAGAATTGGGGAAAACTAGATCTGGGGAAAACTAGATCTGGAAAGAGCAGATCTTATTGTTAAAATGGCAGATGAAACATCTTCAAGACCCATGGGGCTTTTGAAGAGTATATGACTTAAACTCTTTACGTTCGGCTACCATCATACATTCGTGGTAATGGACTTTCTACGCCAACCAGACTCATACGACATAATCTTGGGAAGACCCTTCATGAGGGGATCCAAATTGGTGCATGATTGGGCATTAGACCACATGTATGTTCAAAGGGACTCACAAATCCTAAAGATAGATCTATGAATGTGGAAAGCACACCCAATGGAAGGACAACTGTTTGGTAATGACTTGGTCACCACTGAATGAACCACATCCATACAAGTATGCCAACCAATGGTATAATTTTCAAAGGAGGAAGAAGAAGTTGAAATGTATGCCTCACATCCCCATCCAAATTTTTAGTGAAAACAGGATGCATGTGCTGGCCAGCCATAGATGTTATGCAGCCACAAGGAATTCGATACGTTGAATCTAGGAATGTTCCTATCACCTCTACCTATATGGTCAATGTACAACTAAGTGAAGAGGAGTCGGAGGAGGAAACCTCTAGCACAGAAGGGACTGGATCACAAGGCCGCACCAGTGCCCAACACCTTAGAAGATAGTGGAAGTAGAAAAGGTATATCGCTCGATGAAATGCCCTGCTACAAAGTGAGCCCATGGATGCCCAGTGGTGGCTGAGATATCTCCAAGTTACTAACGTGCACGATGAGTTTTCTAAGAAGTGGGGTGAGGAGTTGAGAAAGATACCCTTAGAAGGGAAACATAAGGAGGAGGTCATCCCTCAAGAGCCGGAAACGCCTAAACTTACAAAGGCAGGGGGCCAAAAATGAAACAAGGCTCTGGTGGAAGCCGAGCGCAAGGCCAAGAAGGTGATGGCTTAGGCTCAAACAAAAAGAGATGAGGAAGTTCTAACTTTCTATATTCTCTCAAACTGGTCAAAACACTCTCTCTCTTTCTCTGTGCAACACACTCATTCTCTCTCTAACACTCACTATTTCTCTCTAATATACTCACTTTGCCTTTCTCTAACTCTCTCTAACTTTATCTTTCTAATTCTCTCTATAACTCTCTCTCTCTCTCTCTCTCTCTCTCTCTCTCTCTCTCTCTCTCTCTCTCGCTGTGCCTCTCTACCTCACTCCCTCTAACTCTCTCTCTCTCTTTGCCTCTCCACCTCACACACATCACCTTCTCTCTCTCTCTCTCTCCCTCTCTCTTTCTCTCTCCCCCTCTCACTTTCTTTCTCTAACTCTCTATTTTTTTTAACTGGCCAACTCTCTCTAACACTCACACTCTCTCTTTAACTCTCTCTCTCTCTCTCTCTCTCTCTCTCTCTCTCTCTCTCTCTCTCTCTCTCTCTCTCTCTCTCTCTCTAACTCCCTCTTTAAGGGAAGGAATCACGTCCCCTAGCTCACGAAGGATTACAAACATGGCCCGACGAGATGAGGCCCTTTATGAGGAGATAAAGCTTCACATAAGAACAGAGATGAACACCATGCAACAGGAGCTTGAAAAGGAATGGACCGAGAAGATGCATGCCCAAAGGAAAGGGATATACAAAACACTGAAGGAAGAGATATATGTCCAATTGAAGGGAGAAATGCAAGCCCAAGTACGGGTTGAGATGGAATTAGCCCAAGCCTTGATGCACACGGAAATGAAACAAGAGATGCAGAAATGGAAGGATGACATGCTCTGAGACATTGGCACAACAGTTGCATCGTACGAAGGCACTTTGAAGACATGTATGGCTGACCACGAAAAAGACATCACAAAAATGCAAAACACTTTGGAATCATGTAAGGCAAAAGTGGTACAGGTGAGAAGGAAATGCATTCATGGGCTTGCCGATGTACAGTCTATTATGAGATCCGAGGGAGATATCACTGCCTCTTCCAAGAGGGTTTTGGGCGGTTACATAGGGTCATGGAGTTTGAGGATCAGAGATGCATGGGATTGTTTCTACTTGAGCTCAAGAGACACAGAGAGACCCTCTTGGCAGACAGGAGGCCGAGCCATGATGTACCTAGACAGAGGACCTTGACAGATTTCTTCGGCACCAGCACCAGCACCAGCAATCCAACCCACACACCTCTTGATACCTCCTCCAACCACGCTCCCAGGGAGTCACCACTGATAGACTAGTAATCTTATGTTGTGCTCATCGGCCATGCCCACGAGGATCCTAACCACGACATCCTCACCATTGCGCGCTAGATCAGAGCCATTATTGCTCGGCATCGGGGAGGTGCCTACCTTGCTCCTACGACCTCTCCATTCTAGATAGCCCCATGGCAGAGATACTTGATCTAAGGAGAGGGCAACACTTCAACTAATGAGCATACATGGATCTACTTGATATACCATTTTCAATATTTTCCAGTATTTTCTATTCAGTATCATCTCGAAGTCTTACAGTTATGTTCTTATAAACTGTAGGACAATCAGTTTATTGTACATTTTAGTCTCATCTAGTTGTTCTCTTTGATGAGACGCAAACTTCAGATGTACTCTCAATTTTGGTCTCATAGGCCATTATGGCCTCTTAGAGATGTTAATATATCATTTCATTCTCTCTCTCTCTCTCTCTCTCTCTCTCTCTCTCTCTCTCTCTCTCTCTCTCTCTCTCTCTCTCTCTCTCTCTCTCTCTATCTCTCTCTCTCTCTCTCATAAAGTCTCTTTCTCTATTTCTTTCGAAAACTGACCAACTTTCTCTCTAACTCTTTATAACACACTCTCTTCAACTCTGTCTCTAACACTAACACTCTCTCTCTCTCTTTAACTCTCTATATATCTCTTACTCTCTCTTTACCTTTATCACACTCTCTCTATATATCTCTTACTCTCTCTATATATCTCTTACTCTCTCTTTACCTTTATCACTCTCTCTCTCTCTCTCTCTCTCTCTCTCTCTCTCTCTCTCTCTCTCTCTCTCATGCTTTCTTTTTAACTCTCTCTGAATTTCTCTATCTTTACTTTTCTGTAGCTGACTAACTCTCCCTCTCTCTCTCTCTCTCTCTCTCTCTCTCTCTCTCTCTCTCTCTCTCTCTCTCTCTCTCTCTCTCTCTCTCTCTCTCTAACTATCTCACTCTTACTTTCTCTAAGTCCCTCCATTTATCTCGAATTGACCAAATTTCTCTCTCTCTCTCTCTCTCTCTCTCTCTCTCTCTCTCTCTCTCTCTCTCTTCCCCCTTTACCTTTCTCAAACTCACTCTCTCTCTCTCTTTATACCTCGTTCTCTCTAACTCTGTGTTTCTTAGGAATAAGCTCTCTCTCTAACACACTTTCTCTCTCTAATGCTGTCTAACTCTCTCTTTCTTTCACTCTTCAACACTCACTCTCTCTCTAACTCTCTCTCTCTCTCTCTAACTCTCACTCTTTAGCTTTCTCTAACTCTCTCTCTATAACTTACTCTCTTTACCTACTCTCTAACTCTCTCTCTCTCTCTCTAACACTCTCTATCTATAACTTAATCTCTTTACCTACTCTCTAACTCTCTCTCTCTCTCTCTAACACTCACACACTCTCTCTAATTCTCTCTTTAACTCTTTGACACACACTCTTTCTAACTCTCTCTCTCTCTCTTGGCGTATAACTCTCTCTCTCTCTAACTCTCTCAATCTCTCTTACTCTCTATACCTCTCTCTCTCTCTCTCTCTCTCTCAATCCCTGGTACTCTCTCTATTTTCTTGAACTGGTTAACTCTCTCTCTCTTGTTCTCTCTAAACCTCTCTCTATCTTTCTCTCAACAACACTCACTCTTTCTCTCTCTAAAACTGTCTCTTTCTCTTTACCTTTTTCTAACTCACTCTCTCTAACTTTGTGTTTCTAACTCTCTCTCCCTTTAATTTCTCTCTAATTCTCTCTACCTCTCACTCACTCACTCTCTCTCTCTCTCTCTCTCTCTCTCTCTCTCTCTCTCTCTCTAATTCTCTCTACCTCTCACTCACTCACTCTCTCTTCCTCTCTCTCTCTCTCTCTCTCTCTCTCTCTCTCTCTCTCTCTCTCTCTCTCTCAATCTCTAACTATCTCTAGTTCTCTTGAACTAGCTAACTCTCTCTCTAGCACTCACTAACTTTATCTCTCTCTAGCACTCACTAACTTTATCTCTCTAATTTTCTCTTTCTATCTCTCTCTCTCCTTAAACTCTATGAATCTCTGTAACTCTCTCTATGCTCTCAAACTAGCCACCACCTCTCTCTCTGTTTCTATCTAACTCTATCTCTCTGTCTTTCTCTCTCTCTAACACTCACTCTTTCTCTCTCTAACACTCTCTTTGTCTCTAACCTACTCTCTTTACCTTTCTCTAACTCACTCTCTAAATTTCTCTTTCTAACTCTCTCTTTAACTCTCATTAACCCTCTCTACCTTACTCTCACTCACTCTCTCTAACTGAGTCTCTCTCAAAGTCAAGGAGGATAGACAAAAGCCACCAACAAACTAGACCTCTCCATGTTGATAAAAGGATCAAATTTGCTGGAAGGTCGAGTAGATCTTGAGGGAAAATTCAAATCTACTCTCATTATCTATTATCACTATTTAGTATAGATGTGGAAAGGAGCATTCAAAAATATGATCCTGAGGTATTGACAGACCAGAGGTATTGACAATCGAGCTAGTGACACAAGAAAATGAAAGCAACACACAGATATAAGTTCAAAGAGGAATCCCAAAGACCTATCTATCAAAATAAGAAGAAGCCAAGATGGAAGTTCTGAAAGAAGAAAAATAAGACAGAAAACATCACTTGAGAATCTGGGAGGATAAACTCATCAAAATAAATCTCAGTGATAAGGATGAGCCCAAGACTATCAAGGTAAGTGCAAATCTATCGGAAGGAACCAAAAGATGAACTCACACAAATGCTCACAAGATACAAGGATGTGTTTCCTAAGACTACACAGACGTGAAGGGCATTGATCCAACCTTCTACCAGCACAAGATCAACCTCAAAGAAGACATACGGTGCCTATCAAACAGAACAAGTACATAATGAATCCAAACTATGTAATACAAGTAAAGGAAGAGAGATGGACAAGTTACTCAAGGTAGGGTTCATTTATCTCATTAATAAAGTAGAATCGTTGTCACCCCTTATGATAGTGCCAAAGAAGAATAGGAAAATTGATGAAAAACAGGTAGAGGGAGAGGAGACACACACACAGGAGCAAACCCTAATGTATATTGCAAACCCTAACCATAGAGGGAAGCCGTCTCCCTTCTCACACAATGCATAAAGCCATAATCCATAATACACAAGACACACTATGTGTTGTGTCCACACACTACTAACCCTAGCTAATGTCCACACACTATGACCAGCTGGACACGGTCATTTATGTCTCACACATGCTGCTACCTAACATGCCAGCACATAGCACAGTTGGCACACGCTGACATCGAGCTTGAATCTCAACAGCCCCTCTCAAGCTCATGATGTAGTGCCATAGATAAAGATGTAGATGAGCTTGGGCTATCAAAGCTCTCAACACTCTCCCTCAAGCTTATCCCACGTACTCCCAACATAGTATGGAAGTACTCAAACTTCTCCCTGCTAAGTGGCTTTGTAAAGATGTCAGCCACCTGCTCTTCAGTCCACATACTGCAGATCCACTGTACCATCCAACACTTTTTCTCTGACAAAGTGATAATGGACCTCTGTGTGTTTGGTCCACGCATGAAACATTGGATTCTTGGCCAATTGTATGCTGCTTATGTTGTCACAATGAATGACAACTTTGCCATCAATAGGCTCACCCAAATCAGCCAAGAGATTCTTTCACCATATTCCTTCACATGTAGCAATGGCTGCACCCGTGTATTCAGCCTCTGTACTAGATAAAGCAACTGTAGGTTGCTTCTTGCTACTCCAACTCACCACGACACTTCCAAGTGTAAAGGCATAACCACTAGTAGACCTCCTGTCATACGAGCTACCTGCCCAATCTGCATCTGTGTAGCCATGTATATCCGAGCCTTTACCATGCTCATAAAGAAGACCATAATGTGTAGTGATCTTTATATATCGCATGATGCGTCTCACTGGATCCAAATGAGGTTTTATGGGACTCTGCATAAATTGGCTTACTAGCCCCACAGCATAACTCAAATCCGGGCATGTGATAGTCATGTAAATGAGACTACCAACAACCATCTTTCTGTACATAGACGGATCATCCAACTCTTCACCAAAATCAGCCCGCAACTTCACACTCTGCTCCAAAGGTGTACTCATTGTCTTACACCCTGTCATGCCATATTTTGCCAACATATCCAATGCATATTGGCATTGCACTAGCCATGTAACTGTATGGTCTTAGATCACTTCAATTCCAAGAAAATATATTAATTCACCCAGGTCTTTCATGTCAAATTGCCCACTGAATGCCTTCTTCACATGCATAACATCTGTAGCATGATCTCCTGTGACAATCAAGTCATCCACATAGATGATAAGTAAGACAATCCCATGATCTGTTTTCTTCACATAGAGTGAAGAATCTACTGTAGAAACCTGAAATCCAAGGGAGATAAGATATCGGTTCATCTTATCACTCCAAGCACAAGGTGCTTGCTTCAAACCATATAATGCTTTCTTTAATCTGCATACATGAGTGGGATATCTTGGGTGTACATATCCTTCTGGCTATGCCATATACACTTCTTCTTGTAGATCACCATTTAGAAATGCATTTTTTACATCCATTTGATGCATTTCCCAACCATTTGCTACAGCCATAGCAATGACTGCTCTCACTGTTCCCATCTTTGTCACTGGACTAAATGTTTCATCATTGTCCAAGCCTTGGGTTTGTGCATAACCCTTAGCTACCAATCTTGCTTTACGTCGTTCAATGGAACCACATCTGACTTGCATTTCACTTTGTAAACCCAAGCCTTGGGTTTGTGCATAACCCTTAGCTACCAATCTTGCTTTACGGCGTTCAATGGAACCACATCTGACTTGCATTTCACTTTGTAAACCCATTTACAACCAATAACATTTTTGTCGTGTGGTAATGCAACCAAATCCCATGTTTCAACATCCATTCCCTTCTCCCATACATGCTTCCCAATAGCTTCTATATAGCATGTAGGTTCCACACATGCTTCACCAAAGAAGTCATATATGCATAATGCATAGCAAAATCACGCTATGTCAACCTATCAACTCGATATCTGACCCTTTAGGATCTCTGCAATGCATGCGAATCACTCTGAACACCTATCACTCTAGCATGTGGTGACACATATCTATCATGCCTTGCACCAGGTGTGCGTAAAACAGGTATGCCAAGTTCCACATCCAAACTCTCTGAACTTCACGACTCATAACCTGTAATTCCAATTTCTTCAACCTTCTTTTTCCCTTTATCCATAGCACTACTCCCAGTGCTCATACTATCATGTCTCAAGCGTCCTGACCATGGATATATAGTGCTACTCTAAGACTCTGTTGGCCCAGACATAGAAGTAGAACTTGCTTGTGGCAAGTTCACATGCACATCAGCATCAAGAGAATCAATGACACCCTCATCCTTTGCTTTGTACCAACTAGCAAGTTCATCAAACACCACATCTCGTGAGATAACCACTTGCCTAGTTTGTGGATTGTAACATTTATATGTCTTGCGATCTTGTGCATATCCAACAAACACACACTTTTCTACCTTGGGATCCAACTTCCTCCTTCTCTCGTCAGGCACATGTACGTAAGCTATGCAACCAAACACTTTGAGGTGTCCAATGTCTGGCCTAAAACTTGTAAGCCGCATCTCTAGCATACTTCCATGTATGGCTGCTGTGGGTGTCTTATTAAGTATATACACTGCAGTGGCACACGCTTCTGCCCAATAATAATATGGCATGCTCTTTTCATTGAGCATCGCCCTGGCCACTTTACAAATGACTCTATTCTTCCTCTCAACAACACCATTTTGCTAAGGTGTATACCTGCAAGTTAACTGTCTTCTTATGCCATGCTTTCTCAAGAAATGCTCAAAAGCATGAGGTGTATTCACCACCTCCATCTGTCCTCAAACATTTTATCCAAGAGCCATATTGCTTCTCTGCAAAAGCTTTGAAATCCATAAACTTTCCCAACACTTCACTTTTCTCTCTGAGAAAGTACATCCAAGTCATTCTGCTGAAATCATCAATGAATGTCACATAATATAAACTACCTTTGATGGATGGGTTTTGTGCAGGACCCCATACATTGCTATGAACTATCTCAAGTGGCTTGCTACTCATGTTGCCTTCTCTAGGAAATGGCAACCTCGCCTGCTTTCCAAACTGATAGGCTTCACAAACATGCATATTCCCAACATACTTGAATCTAGGCAGCCCACTAACCTTCATGTCAAACTCGCTGTTCAATGATGCTTTCACATCTGCAACATCATGCCCATGATCACCTGTGATGACTATCAAGTCATCCACATAGATGACTATCACCACAATGCCTCTCTTTGTCTTCTTCACATACAATGAAGAATCTGAATTTCCCACTTGAAATCCAATGCTAATAAGGTACCTGCTTATCTTATCACTCCAAGCTCGAGGTGCCTGCTTAAGCCCATACAAGGCTTTCTTTAATCTGCATACATATGTGGGAAGCTTTGGATGTACATATCCCTGTGTGGCTGCTCCATGAATACTTCCTCTTGCAATTCACCATTCAAGAAAGCATTCTTCACATCCATTTGGTGCAACTCCCAACCTTTGAGTGCAGCCATAGAAATCACGGATCTCACAGTGGCCATCTTGGCCACTGGACTAAATGTCTCATCATAGTCAAGGCCATGAGTTTGTGCATAACCCTTTGCAACTAGCCTTGCCTTATGTCTCTCCACAGATCCATCTGACTTACACTTCACTTTGTACACCCATTTGCAACCAATTACATTCTTGCCTTTTGGTAAGGCAACCAACTCCCCCATGTCTCATTGCTAGACAATGCATCCATCTCCTCATCCATGGCACTGTCCCAAACTTGTTTGCCAATAGCCTCCTCAAAATGAGTAGGCTCAACTTGTTTCACCATGGAAGTCATATATGCATAATGCATAGCATAGTTCTTGTACGTCAATCTCTGGATACTTAACCCTTTGTGACTTCCTCACAGGTTGAGGGTCACTACGAGCTCCATGAGCTCTCATATGTGGTGGAATGTACCTGTCTTTCATTACACCTGGAGTCCTCACCACTGGGATGCCCAACTCTCCATCGAGGCTCTCACTGCCAGATGAGTCATAACCTGCATTTCCAATCCCAATGCCTTCCACCTTCTTTTTTCGTTGTGTCCAAGGCACTCCCATATGTGCTCACATCATGTCTTAGTCTCCCAGACCAAGAACCCACATTCTCACTAGATGTATCATGTGGTCCAGACATGCTAGTGGACTCCTCCTGAATAGGCAAGTTCACATCCAAACCTGCATCAATGTCATCAACCATGACATCCTCACTATCATGGTACCAACTAGCCATCTTTGAGAATATTACATCCCTGCTAATAATGACCACCTGCTTGGTCATTAGATTGTAACATTTGTATGCTTTCCTGTCTTGTGCATACCCAATAAATATAAATTTTTCGGCCTTTGGATCTAACTTTCTCCTCCTCTCATCTGGCACATGCACATATGCCAAAGACTTTCAAATGTCCAATGTCAGGCCTACAACTTGTCATCCTCATCTCAGGAGTACTCTCATGTATGGAAGCTGTAGGTGTCTTGTTCAACAAGTACACCGCTATAGCACATGCTTCGGCCCAAAAGTAATTTGGCATACTCTTCTCATTGAGCATGGCTCTAGCAATCTCAGCAATGACCCTGTTTTTCTTTCAGCAACACCATTTTGCTGAGGTGAGTACCTGCAAGTAATCTGTCTCCAAATCCTATGTACTCACAAGAACCTATCAAATGCATGTGAGGTGTACTCCCCACCTCCATCTGTCCTTATGCATTTTATCCATTGGCCATATTGTTTTTCCACCAATGCTTTGAAGTCCGTAAACTTCCCAAGTGTTTCACTCTTCTCTTTCAAGAAGTATATCCATGTCATCCTACTAAAATCATCAATGAAGGTGACATAGTACCTGCAACCACTAATAGATAGAGTCTGTGCGAGTCCCCATATGTCACTGTGTATGATCTCCAATGGCCTTCTGCTGCTCTGGCCATCCTTTGGAAATGGCAACCTTGCCTGCTTTCCAAATTGACATGCATCACACACATGGTTGCTACCATCATATTTGAACCTAAGCAAACCACCAACAATACCCTTGGTTTGCATAGACTTCAACTTTTGCATATTCACATGTCCAATCCTTTTGTGCCATATGTCTATGTCAGGCACAACACCCTGGCTCTTTGAGAACATGGCAGACTTCAATTCTGGGATACCTGCATCCAACTTAAATAGCCTGCCATCCTTTTGCCCCTTGGCAATCAACCTGCAACCATTCTTGAAATCTTCAACGAAGCATCCATGCTCATTGAATCTCATTTGCATTCCTTGCTCAATCATTTGACCAACGGATGCAAGATTCTTTGTTATGGTCGGCACATACAAGACATCTGGCATTGTCTTGACTCTCCCATCATGCATCTTGAGCGAAAACATTACCAACATGTGTAATGGGATGCTGAGTGTCATCTCCTGTAGCCACATAGCCCTGTGTCTGCATAGGCAACGTCTTGTCAAACCACTCACCATGACATGTCATGTGGTTTGATGCACCTGAATCCATATACCAAGTATCATCACTCTCCTTGTGTGATGACATACTGCCCATTACATGCTTCATGGCAAACAGATGATCCTCATTGTCAAACCACTCACCATGACATGTCATGTGGTTTGATGCACCTGAATCCATATACCAAGTATCATCACTCTCCTTGTGTGATGACATACTGCCCATTACATGCTTCATGGCAAACAGAGATGATCCTCATTGCCAACATTGCTAGTAGATGCATAATGTCCACCATGCTGCACTCTACCACCTCGTACATCATTCTGCTTTTTATAGCAGTCTCTGGCCATATGTCCAAGCTTACCACAATAGTGGCAATCAATGCCACTTCCCTGTTGTTGTTGAGGTTGCCAGCGACCTCATCCTCTACTAGGCATGGACCTGCCTCTAGCATGAGGAGCATAACCTCTACCACCATGAGCACCATATGATTGTTGAGAATCCTGTTGTTGTTGTGGAGGTCTATCATACCATCCACGACCACCTGTACGATCTCTAGAAGCAGATCTCCCCCTGCCTTTAGCACCACGAAATGAATAGAATGCTTGGTCCCTAGCATGACTACTGCTGCTAGATGAGGAACCAAGTCCAAGCTTCATCTCCTCAACAATGAGTAACGAGACAAGCTCCTCAAACTCTGGAGGCTCACCACCTTGAACCCTAATCGAGGTCTCAAACGCTTTGTTGTCTTTTCCAAGACCAGTCAATGTGATTGCAACAACATCTTCATCATCCAATGGTGCACCAATAGATGCCAATGCATCTGCACATCCCTTTATCTCCTGCACATAATCATTTATGTTCTTGTTTGCGAGTCAAGCTATGCATCTTTTGTTTCAATTGTATCTTCTTGGGCTGGGTGTTGGTGTCATACATTTTCACCAAAGTGTCCCATGCTTCCTTAGGAGTTCCACAATCCTGTATATGACAAAGCATGGCATCTGTCACACATATAGAAAAGTAATGCAACACTTTAAATGCTCTTTCTGTCCATGTCTTGTGTGCTGTCCTTTGTACGAGAGTTACATTCTCCACTGGGAGCCTTGGCTCCTCCTCATCACCTGTAATCAATGCCCAATAGCCATTCCCTTTCAAGAAATTTGTCATCCTGTACTTCCACACTTGGAAGTTGTTCCTGTCAAGCTTCTCACCAACAATTTGTATGGGACCATCACCCATCTTGGCAACACAATGCCACAAGCTCAAACACTTGCAAATGAGCTATGTATAGCCCAAATAATCTCCAAACAATGTCCCGGACACTTCAAAGTATTCAAAACACTTCACAAGTGATGTCGAAATCACTTCACAAATACCCTGTTTTGGAGGCTCAAAATACCCTGTTTTTGGAACACTTCCCGAGGCTCCAAATGCATCAATTTGCAATGTAATACTTCAATCAAGTGTGGGAAACATGAATCATCATCCCAACATTCTCAATGTTGCATATAAACACTCTTCAAGATGTGTACAACCCAAATGTGTACTAATCCAATTCTCTGTTTTGAGAAAAAACAGGTAACCAGAGATTAATCTTGCTCTAATTCCTTCAAATGTTGTCCAAATTGAGGGCCCAGGAATTCAAAAGTTTAGCAATGATGTCTTCTAACACCATGTAAGAGGAATTTGGCCAATTTTGCTTCAGTAGGTAGTAATTGACCAATTAAGCATGCTCTGTTTCACTAATCCTATTTTAACAGATTTGCTAATCCTTGTTTAATTAGCTCAAAATCTACTGCAAAGTGTGCTTTGAGCTGAACCAACTTGATAGAAATGTTCACAAGAGTGATCTCCACCCAATTGCTAAGCTCAACACCACTTTATTTGCCCAAACAACACTCAGCAAGCCAAGATTTGACACTTTTTTTGATGAAAAATCTCTGTTTTGCATTCTGGCTGCACCGCCTTCTTGTGTGAGGATATGGAGGAGCTACACACCACCTTTGATGCTTATGAGGCTTAGCAAAGGTCCCTAGTATACTCCCAAACCTTCAATGGTTTGATTTCATGCATAAATGCTCCACATTGCCATGATTTCTGAGCACCTATTGGGCTGTTTTTTGAGAGATTCAAAACAGAGTTTTCCCTCTTCAAATGATTCAAAACTTTGTTCGAGATCAAGGCAAATGCAACCTTCCAAGCTGCTCATGCATCCAACCTTGCCACATACATGTTCTGGCTCCAGATCTGCAAGTACAACATCATCTGACTCTTGCAAGCTTCAATGGAAAGCTTCAAAACCAGATTTTTGCTTTGCTCTTTGGCAACTCAGATTTGCTTTGTTCTTGTCAGATTTACCTGCAAACTGCTCAAGGGTGTTTAGCTATTCTTACCCGATAGGCCAAGCTCTCAGATCTATTGATTTGGTGTGCTCCACAGCTTCACAAGTCTCCAAGCTCCAATGGCTTTCTTCACAGCTTCTTCCCTCTTTCTCACAACTCAGATTTTAGCAACTCAGGCTCTGATACCATAATAAGAAATAGAAGAGGGCAATACATAGGAGACACACACCAGATCTATATTCTAATCATCAACACAAGATAGAGAAGCACCATAGCTTTGCTTCATTATTCTCCACACAAGCTACACACACATAATGATGTGTATTCACACTAAAGTAAACCTAGACTAAATGTCCATACACTCCGGCCATCTGGGGTCGTCCATTATGATCCACACACTAATGTCCTAGTGTCCACACTCTGCTAATGACATCAATCTGGCGGAGTTGAGCTTGATATCTCAACAATCTGCCATCCACGACCATTACCACGGCCACGTGATACAAATCTTCCCCTGCCTCTAAATCCTCTTTGTGAATAGAAAGCCTGATTTCTGCCATTATCATCATGGCTAGTAGATGCATCATGAAAGGAGCCACTAAGTTTGATTTCCTCAACAAGCAAGAGTGAAACCAACTCATCAAAGACTGGTAAACCTGTACTCTGAGATGGATGTATCAAAAGACTTATACTCCTTGCCAAGACCATGCAAGGTAATGTCTACCAAATCATCATCAGGCATGGGGGCATTGATTGTTGCCAATGCATCTGCATACTTCTTTATCTCTTGTACATAATCATGGATGCTCCTTCCTTTTCGTTTTACATTATGAATCTGTTGTCACAAACTGAGACTTGCGAGCACTAGTGTCTGTATCAAACAACTTTACCAATGTATCTCATGCATCCTTGGGATTCTCAGCATCATGTATATGTATGAGTATAGCATCCGAAATACATATAGACAGATAATACAAAACTTTGTATGCTCTTTCTGACCATTGCTTATGAGCTATAATCTGTTGCTGTGTAGGTTGTGTTGAGATTCAAGCTCGATGTCAGTGTGATCTCGGGGGGGTCACTCTATGTAGAATATCCCTATCGCGTGCGTTCAAGGCCTATATTTTAAATCCCTTATCTGTGAAATTTTTTAATCCATATAATATCCCCTTTTCTTTATGAATCTGTAAATTTTTTTGAAAAAAATTTAAATCATACCCTTATGTAAATATATTTCTATAAGTTTCATAAATTAAAAATATGCTTGTGTTGAACGCACGTGATATTCACATTTTTTTGTGAGAGACCCCCCCGAGAGTGTGAGCCAGCTATGCTATGTGCTGGTAGATTAGGTAGGAACATGTGTGAGACATAAATGACCGCGTGTCCAGCTGGTCATAGTGTGTGGACATTAGCTAGGGTTAGTAGAGTGTGGACACAACTCATTGTGTGTTGTGTGGATTATGGATTAGTGCATTATGCTTTGTGTGAGAGTGGACATGGCTTCCCTCTATGGTTAGGGTTTGCAATATACATTAGGGTTTGATCCTGTGTGTGTGTCTCCTCCTCCTCTACCGTTCTTTCAACATGGTATCAGAGCCTTGTGCTGTTTATTAGGGTTTATGAGTGAGTGAGTGAAGAGGGAGAAGAAGCTGTGAAGAGAAGCTGTGAAGCTTGCCATTGGAGCTGTGAAGCTTGGAGCACACCAAATACTATCAGATCTGAGAGCTTGGCCTACCGGGTAAGGTCTTCTAAACATCCTTGAGCGGATGGCAGGTGATACAGGCAAAAACAAAGCAAAATAGAGCAAATCAAAGCAAAGAGAAATTTTGGTTTTTGAAGCTTTCCATTAAAGCTTGGGAACATTGATGTATGGTGGAAATACATGTAAATCTAGCAAAGCAAACATGTATCTGACAATGAGGGATATAATGGCAACTCTTATGCAAGCCCTATTGTGATTTTGGAGCATTTTTGGAAGCATTTGGATGTATGAAAATCTTTGGTTTTTGAACTCTCACAAAACAGAGAGAAGGAAACCCAAAATTGAAGCATTTGGAGTGTGATTTTGGCTAAAATCCAACGATTGGTGGATTGCACATGTACCTAGGTGTCTTGGGGACTTATTACCATCATCAGTTGTCAACACAAACTCTCTTAAACCCCTCATTTGCAGGCGGCGCAGCCAGAACAGAGGAAACAGAGCAGTTTTTGGTCATTTTGCCTACGAGGAGATCAAATTCTCATTGGGTACTTGGTTCCTTTCACAATTGCTTTAGCAATTGGATGCTTTACACTTTGGAGAAGAGGGCTATGTGATTTGTTTGGTCAATTATGCCTAATTGAGCTAGGAATGAGCTGATTAAAACAGGCTGTCCACTGGTTGCAGAGAAACAGGGTCATTTTAATTGAGCAATTAATCCTTGGTCTTATACAATTGGACAAATTTCTCTTACATGGAGTTGATGGACACTAATTCTAAGCTAATAAATGCCTGGTTGCTCAATTTGGACAAATATTGAAGGAATTAGAGCAAATTTTCTACTGGTTTTTCTGGTTTTTCCAAAAACAGAGAAAGGGGTTTTCAAAAATTGATATGTACACATGTCAGATGGTGTTGATACTCAACATTGAGGTTGTTTAGGTGTCAATGCAAGTTTCCCATACTTGATTGCACCACTTTGGAGCCTTGGAAGGCGTGTCAATTCAGGGTATCCTCGACTGCGTGAGACAGTTCATCTTGGATGATTATAGGTTGATTTTTTACATCAAAATTGGAGTTTGTTGGCTACCTTGGAGTATCTGGAACATTAATTGGAGTGTGGTTGAGCTGAGGGAGGCTCATTTACAGATTTGAAGTGTGCGGAAGGTGTATGCATTGAGTAAACATGTCGGATAATCTAGTTCAGATTGTTGGTGAAAAGCTGGATAGGAAGAACTTCCAGGCATGGAAGTACAGGATAAAAAGTTTCTTAAAAGGAAAAGGATTTTGGAATCTCATTACAGGTGCTGAGCCAGAGCTAGAGCTACCTCGACAACCTACACAGCAGCAGCTTATTGCTCATAAGCAATGGTCAGAGAGAGCATTCAAAGTGCTGCATTATTTGTCTATATGTATTTCTGATGCTATGCTCATACACATACAGGATGCTGAGAATCCCAAAGATGCATGGGATACTTTGGTCAAGATGTTTGATACAGATACGAGTGCTCGCAAGTCTCAGTTGCGACAGCAGATACATAATGTGAAAAGGAATAAAAGGAGCATACATGATTATGTGCAAGAAATCAAGAAGTTTGCAGATACATTGGCGACAATAAATGCCCCCATGCCTGATGATGATTTGGTGGATATTACCTTGCGTGGTCTTAGCAAGGAATACAAATCTTTTGATACATCTATCTCAGTGAGGAGTACAGGTCTACCCGACTTTGATGAGTTGGTTTCACTCTTGTTGGTTGAGGAAATCAAGCTCAATGATTCATTTCTAGATGCATCTACTAGCCATGATGATGGCAGAAATCAGGCTTTCTACTCGCAGAGAGGCTTTAGAGGCAGGGGGAGATTTGCATCACGTGGACGTGGTGGTAATGATCATGGATGGCAGGATAGGCCTCCACAACAGAATTTTCAGCCTTCATATGGTACTCGAGGTGGTCGTGGATATGCACCTCAGAGAGGCAGAGGTAACCCCCATGGTCGAGGACGTTGGCAAGGCCAACAAAATTCTATGCAAGATGCAGAATGCCATTACTGTGGCAAATTTGGACATATGGCGAGAGATTGTTTCCGCAAACAGAATGATTTGAGAGGGGGTAGAGCACAACGTGGTGGTCATTATGGTGGAAATTATGCACAACATGGTGAAAACTATGCATCAAGTAGTAATGATGGAACTGCAAATCATTTGTTTGCCATGAAGCATGTTGTGGGTTCTATGACGACAAATGCTGAGAATGATGACACATGGTATATGGACTCAGGAGCATCAAACCATATGACGTCATGGTGAATGGTTTGAGCATATGAAGCCTATGGATGTAAAAGGCTATGTGGAAACAGGTGATGACCCAGCATGTCATTACACATGTTGGAAGTGTACCATTGGTCATGCACAATGGTCAGACAAAGTCTATGTCAGATGTGTTATGTGTGCCTTCTATCACAAAGAGCTTGGCCTCAGTTGGTCAAATGGTGGACCAGGGATTACAGGTTCGTTTCAACGAGCATGGATGCTTCGTTGAAGACTTCAAACATGGATGTAGAGTGATTGCTAAAGGCAAGAAAGAAGGAAGATTGTTTAAGCTGGATGTTGGAATTCCTGAGCTAAAATCAGCCATGTTCTCAAAGAGCAGGAATGTGGTACAGGACATTGATATGTGGCATAAGAGGATTGGACATGTCAATATACAGAGATTAAAGAACATGCAAACAAGAGGCATTGTCAATGGATTGCCTAGGTTCAAATATGATGGACATATGTATGTTTGTGAAGCCTGTCAGTTTGGGAAGCAGGCAAGGTTGAGGTTTCCTAGAGAAGGAAATATGAGTAATAGGCCACTTGAGATCGTACATAGTGATGTATGAGGGGATTTGGAAGGTTTATAGTGATAATTAAGACCATGTAATGTTGCCTAACACTCCAAGGCAAGTGTACAATCCATCAATTGTACGATTTTTACAAAAAACTAGGGTTAATTTCATCCACCAAGTGACGCTTTTTCTTTGTTTTGTGAGAGCTTCAAAACTAGTAATTTTCAATCACTCAAATGCATCATATTTGCTCCAAATTCAGTGTAGGGCTTGCACATGAGCTGCCAATACATTCATTCTTGTCACATACATGTTTCTTTGCCAGATTGCATCTATTTTCACCATACATCATCGCTTCCAAGCTCCAATGGAAAGCTTCCAAAAAACCAGACTTTTATTTTGTTTTGGGCAACCCTAATTTGCCTTGTTTGTGCTTTAATCACCTACAATCTACTCAAGGGTTTTAGTAGACCTTACCCGGTAGGCCAAGCTCTCAGATCCGATAGAAACTGGTGTGCTCCAAGCTTCACAGCATCAATGGCAAGCTTCATAGCTTCTTCTCCCTCTTCTCTCACTCACTCATAAACCCTAATAGAGAGCACCAGGCTCTGATACCATGATGAAAAACAGGTAGAGGGAGAGGAGACACACACACAAGAGAAAACCCTAATGTATATTGCAAACCCTAACCATAGAGAAGGGGAATTCCAAACATCCACATCACCTAATTATATGTCTAGAAAAGTGTAGAGAAGTAAGGCTAAGACTAAATCTAGCAAAGTGTCCATTTGCAGTAGCTAGTATATGTGTCAACAAGTGGCTCGATAGTGGATCTGATCAAGGTGGAGGTGATTGCGAAGCTGCAAGCACCAAGGAACATCAAGGAACTACCCAATTTTCTTAGCTGAATCAAATGGCATAGTAGATTCTTGAGATTTCTAGCAGATGTTACAACACCACTATTTTGCATGACTATAAAAAACACTAAGTATATTTGTTATGGAGGATGCCAAAAACAATTCTAGAATCTAAAAAAGCTTCTTGCATTTTCACCCATCCTACAACATCCCAACTTTGAGCTAATCATGAGATGTGGCCATTAGGAGTGCTTTAATGGAGGATGCACAGAAAGGCTAGTTTTGGCTAGTGTATTTATGCAAGCAAAAGACTTGCAAAAGCAAAGCGAAACTACTCCACCATGGAGAAGGATACATTGGAAATGATCTACTCCATTAAAGAATTTCAGGCATTACTTGTTGGGAATGCTCTTTGAATTTCATATGGATCACAATGCACTATTGTACTTGGTGAACAAGCCAGATTTAGCAAGAAAACTGGCAAGGTGAATGATGTTATTTGCAAGAATTCACCTTCATCATCATCAAGCACATTCCAAGTAAGAAACATGCTATGATAGATTTCCTATCCAAAGTGGAGTCTAGTGAAGCCCTTGTGGGAGTAGAAGATGATTTTCTAGATACACAACTATCTTGCTAGATCAAGACATGCGTAACTGGCATGATGAGATGTTGCAATGCCTGATAGATCTCTCTTTTTTGGAAAATATGGATAGAGATCACAAGAAAAGGATGGTCTTAAACATCAAGTCAGATGTTTCCTAGATCATGAATAGCAAAGCTATCCTGGCCAAAGAACATCACAGTATAAGTGGAGGTCACTTCTTTGTAGACATAACATGAAAGAAGGTATTCCAAGCTAGACTGCACGGTGGTCCACTACCATTAAGGATGCTCACAAATTTACAAAGAAATGTGATGTGACAAAGAGTTAGACATCCCAATGCAATAGATAGGATGCCTCATCAACCCATAGTGCCTCTAAAACCGTTCCAAAATGGGTCTTAGACTTTGTGGGACCATTCAAACCTACATCCTAGAAAATAGAAAATAAATATATCTTGGTGGGAAATAGATTATTACACCAAGTGGGTGGAGGCAAAGGGAATGAGGGATTGCAAGGCAAACTCAATCATCACTAAGTTCTTGTATGAGGTTATCATAACAAGGTTTAGGTGCCCAATTAAACGACTAAGTGATCAAGGCACCCACTTCCTAAATGAGGCATGGTCATGCACAAAAAGTCCACAATATACTATCCACAAGCAAATGGCCAACCTAAGTTAGCCAATAGGAACCTGAAAGGAATTTTGATCAAGACAGTGAATGAGAATAGGGTTGATTGGAATAGGAACCTGCACTTTGCATTATGGGCTTTCTAGATAGGCAAGAACACAACTGATATCACACCTTTCAGCACGGTATATGGTTTGTAGGTAGTGGTATTCATGAAATTCTTAGTGCCAAGTCTCAGGATAGCTATTGAGTCCAAAAGACTTGGAGAACCATAGAAGTTAGCAGTTGTTTTTGCGAACTAGATGAGGAAAGGCTACATAGTGCTTGGACTACTAAGATAGTGCAAAAGAGAAGGAAGCTACAAATGAGCAAGAGCAACAAGTTAAGAATCTTTGAAGAAGGAGATGCAGTCCTATTATTCAATTCATGAATGGGGCCACATCCTAGAAAATTGAAAATGAGGTGGACTAGACCATACAAAATCCATAGGAAGTTAGGGTCTGGAACCTAGCTTCATGAATGGGGCCACATCCTAGCAAACTAGAAATGAGGTGGACTAGACCATACAAAATCCATAGGAAGTTAGGATTTGGAATCTTTGAGCTAGAAACAACCTTTGCCATACATGCATAGTGATGTGCCACATAACCATCATAGGTAAATCTCTGCACAGGATTTTTCACTCTCCCAGATCTTCGCAGCTTTTCATTCATGGCTTCCATATCCTTCTTTACATCAGGTGTTCTCATAGCTGGGATCCCAAGCTTCTCATCAAGGCTCATATCTGAGCCACTAGACTCTCCATCAACATGAGAATGCCCTGCAGAAATGTCAGGCATACCAAGGGGCTCAACCACTTTCTCTTTTCCTTTACGTGATGTACTAATCACATTTTCAGGACTGGTATTATGACATAGCCTGCCACTCCATGGTCTATCAACAGACCCACTAGATGAGGACTCTCCTGGTCCACTCAAAGACTGTGATTGCTGACCTGCATTCTGTACAACCACACTTCCACTCACATCAGCCCCAACAGCTTCTTTTTTAGCAGCATACTAGCTGCTCATCTCATCAAAGACAACATCCCTGCTTACCCTCAACTCACGTCTAGCAGGGTTATAACACCTGTATCCCTTTTGCTCAAGGGAGTATCCAATAAACACACATTTTTCAGCTTTCGGATCCAGCTTAGTTCTCAGCTCATCTGGCACATGCACATATGCAATGCATCCAAAGACTTTCAGATGAGACAAATCTGGTTTTCTGCCAGTAAACCTCTCCTTTGGAGTTACATCATGTATGGCTACAGTTGGAGTCCTGTTCATGATGTATACTGCTGTAGAAACAGCCTCAGCCCAATAGCAATGCGGCATATTCTTCTCTTCCATCAATGCTCGGGCAATCTCAGCAATGTGCCTGTTTTTCCGCTCAGCAACTCCATTTTGCTGCGGAGTGTATCTGCATGTAAACTGTCTCCGAATACCATTCTTCTTCAAAAATTCAGAGAACTCATTGGAGAAGTACTCTCCCCCTCCATCTGACCTTAGGCACTTTACATATTTCCCTGTTTGCTTTTCAACCAAAACTCTGAAATTCTGAAAGTGAGTGAACACCTCACTCTTCTCCTTCATGAAATATACCCACACTTTCCTTGTGTGGTCATCAATGAAAGTCACATAATACCTGCAGCCTCCCATAGATATGGTCTTCGTAGGACCCCATACATCTCAATGCACAAGATGTAGTGCATTTCTGCTCACATATCTGTTACGTGGAAACACATGCTTTGTTTGCTTCCCAAATTGGCATGCTTCACATATTTTATGCATACCTTCCACTTTAAATTTTGGCAGCCCTGTCACAATTCCTTTTGTCTGCATAGACTTCAATCTCTGCACATTTACATGTCCAATTCTTTTATGCTAAATGTCTGTGTCTGCAACAATTCCTGAACCATTTGCAAACATCGCAGCACTCATTTCAGGCATGTCTACATTCAACGTAAACATTCTGCCCACTCTGTTGCCTTTTGCAACCAACCTGCACTTGTCTTTGAAATCTTCAACATAACACCCATCAGGGTTAAACCGAACCTGCAAACCCTACTCAATTATCTAGCTAACTGAAACCAGATTCTTTGTTATATTTGGTACATGAAGTACATCTGCAAGGTACTTCACTTTGCCATCCTGCATAGACAATGGCACATCTCCAACGTGGGCAATTGGATGAGCAATGTCATCCCCTGTTTCCACAAAATCTGGTCTTTTCGGGTTTTTCATCTCCTTGAACCACTCCCCATGACTCGTCATGTGGTTTGAAGCGCCTGAATCCACATACCATACATTATCTTTTTGTGCTGCATCAACATTTTCAGACATGGCATTCACGACATGCTGCATAACAAACAACCTTTTATTATCCTCATTATTTTTGCTTGAGGATGCATAGTTGTTTTACTGCACTTTCCCATTTTGCATGTCAACCTGCTTCTTATAACATTCTGCCTGCACATGTCCAGGCTTACCACAGTAATAGCATTCACGTGCATCATTATATTGCCTTTGCCAATTTCCACGGCCTCTTTGACTCCCCCTTGCCTCTGAATTTGCCTCTTCCACCTACGTGTTGTTGTTGTTGTTGATTCTAGGACTGTTGTTGTTGCTGCTGCTGCTGACCATAATTCTGATTACCTGTTTGGCCACCTCCTTGATCGCGTCCACGGCCTCCTCTACCTCGTCCTCTTCCTGAACTCGTGTAGAAGGCCTGTTGCTCTGAACTGTTTTTGGTTTGTGAAGACTGTTGGTCTTCACCCAAGCTCTTCTCTTCGATAATCAGCATAGACACCAAATCTGTAAAGTTGGGAATGTTTTCCCGAGTCTGAATGGACGTCTTGAACGTCTTGTATTGTGGCCCGAGACCACGTAGACAGACTTCCATCTTATCATCATCATCTACTGACACACCAATAGATGCAAGGGATTCCACAATACCCTTTATCTTCAGCGCATAGTCATGCACAGACATGCTCTTTTTCTCCACAGTATTACGTTCATTCTTCAACTGTATCTTACGTGCCTTGGTATTTGTTTCATAGAGATTTACCAAGGTGTCCCACGCCTCCTTAGGGGACTTGGCATCCTGAATGTGCCCAATCATGGTGTCTTGTATACTAATGGATAGCCAATACATAACCTTCCTGGCTCCTTGGTTCCAGTCTTTAAACTCTTTCACATCTGTAGCAGTCGGATTTATATCCGGTATCTCCGGTGCCTCTTCATGCTCACCTTCTATGTAGTCCCAATAGCCTTTTCCCATTAGGAAATTTGTCAACCTGAACCTCCAAGCATGGAAGTTATTCTTATCCGGCTTCTCAGCCACAATCTGTGTTATGCCATCATTAGACATCTTGCCAAACACACAATTTTACTAGAAACTGCACTCTGGTTTTTCTGCACAAACTGCTATATTTTCTGCACAACAGTACTGTAGTACTCTCAACTGTCACAACCAGTGACTTCAATGTGCATACATACACTCAATGGCAACTGTAGACCTCTTTGCAGCACCCACAGTGTCTGCACAGTCAATCTGTCTTCCTGCAATTCTTAAAACAGAGTTCTGCAGAGAATCGACTTACTCGCAATGCTCGAAATTGCCTGCTTTCTAAAAAACGGAGGTCCAAACGCACCCGAAACGTGTTTTCGGCCCCAAAATATCAATCTGATAGGACTATATAGTTGCCCTATAGCTTTACTCCCGCGAAGAAAGCTCCTCAATCAGAGATCGTTGCCGGTGCCTCCCGTAGAGCTCCCGACAAGGATGTAGTCACCAACACAATAGGGAAGAGTAGTTGAATCTCTTACCCTCATACCGCTTCCTGTGGTTCTCTTGCTTGTAGCTCAGACCTTAGCATGAACCAGGCTCTGATACCATGAAAAGATGCAGGGGGGAAGAGAGCTTGAGCTCTTGCAAGCACACACACACACTCACAAAACCCTAATAGAGAACACACAAGGTGAGAGGCTGAAATCTTCTTCTTCTTCCTATGGTTCTCTTGCTTGTAGCTCAGCCCTTAGCACGAACCAGGCTCTGATACCATGAAAAGATGCAGGGGGGAAGAGAACTTGAGCTCTTGCAAGCACACACACACACTCACAAAACCCTAATAGAGAACACACAAGGTGAGAGGCTGAAATCTTCTTCTTCTCTACTCAACACTCAACACACCATATACAAGAATAAGAGTACACACAATATGAAAGGTACTCAACCAATACATACACGGGTTCTCTATAGTGTGAACCCGACTAAATGAGCTCGTGCTATAACTATGCCAGTCTCTAGAATGGCTGTCACACAGCCTGTCATCCCACTGGCCGCATATCACCCAAGATCTCACCAACCATGCCAGTGGTGTAAGTGTGGGGCCTATACCCCAGGCGGGTCATCAGTGTCCACCGCCTCACTCGATGTCTCAACAGCTTAGTCCACTCAAGAAATGTGGCACGACATCCTCATTCTCTGACGAAGGTGGTGATGGAACTGCCCCTACAAAGTTGAGTGAGACCTTTGGTTGAGAGGTGTCTTCCTCATGTGGTTTCAGCAAACAATCCTTTGGAAAGTGTTCTACACAACACCCTAGACAATATCTTTCAATTGGTGGAAATTGTGGTACTACTGTATTGGATCGAGCTGCTTGCCTTGGGCGATGTGGACAATCACGAGCCCAATGGGGTTCTCCGCACTCATAACAGGGGCCCATTAGTTTGGCTTCTACTTTCCTCTGCTGCCATTGACCTGAGGGGCCTGGAGTCCTAGGTTGGTAGCCGCCTAGCAACATCAAAGAATTTTGTTCCCCTGGTTGAGGTTCCAGTACTTGGCTTGGACAACCCTTCGTACTTCTTTACCAGTTTCTGAAGAGTTGATGGCCTTACTTGTCTTGAATACTCATCATAGGGCCTACGGCCTCTCACTCTCAGTGAGAACTGTTCCTCTCTTTGGTATGATGGTCCACATGCATCCCAAATTGGTGTGGGTCCCCTATTACCTGCCTCACCAACCCCCTCCAAAGATCCTGTTACCCGCATTTCAGGAGGTGCAATTATGGGAGGCCGAGTTGGCTCCCCTACCCTCCGGTTGTCATAGTGAGAGAAACGTTGTTGTGGTGTGATCTGTGGGGTCGCACTTTTGGTGTAGGATAATATCTTGGTGCTAGAGTTGGGCTACTTGCAGTGGTCCACTTTGATGTTGAGGGACCCTCTCTAGTGAACTCTCTTAGGGGAGGAGCAACAGTTTCTCCAAGAAAGGCTGTCTCTCCTGGTTTAGCTGTATTAGTTGAGAACACTTCCATGAATAATGGTTGTCCTCTCCACGTGAGCTCACGAATTTCCTTCCAATCTAAGGTTCAGTATTCATTGGCCCATTTATCAATGATTCGGTTCTTGTGTCCTGCAAGATTCTCGACTACCACCACAAGTGCTAGAGGAAGATCTAGCTCTGGCAAATAATATCCTTCTAAAGAGTCCTTATAGACCTCTTGAAGTGGGTCATCCTGAAAGACCTTTGTCACTGGAATTTGTCATACAAACTCCCATTGGTTCTCAGCCCCCTGATCCATTTTGCTCTTGCCTTTCCTGTCCCTTTCCAAATTTAGATCTACACAAAGTAAATCATCTATGGATGGCTTTGAGGACTGGGCATTGGATGGTCTAGGCATGTCCGGCTCAATGAGCCAATCTTCTAGACTCCCTTGCTCCAGAAGGCTTTAATAAATCTAGGAACTCACTCTTAGAGAGCTCTCCTAATTTGTCTACATTCTCTGGATGATAGGTGACTTCGTAGCGAACACCATCTCCACCCATGTACATGTTACCTTGGTCATTGACTAGAGGTGCTCTATCAAGCTCTGAGAAAAAGTCTGCGATCTTAACGAGATACTGTTGTTGTGGATCCCTAAAGATCTCAGCTCCTTGAGCATTCGTGTAGATATATTGAAGTCTCACATTGAGTGGTAACCCCATGGTGTCAGCTTCAAATGGATTAAAAGATCTTGTGGGTGTCCTATTTGGGAAGGGATGACTATTTGACTGTCCTATATTGTCCATAGACAATGAGGTAGTTGTCCTGGAAAGGGTTTGGGATTCGGAAGAGGTTTCAGTAATATCTGCCAAATTTCCTACCGATTGGGTCCCACTTTCTTGCATAGGTACTCTAGAAGGTGCCCTAGGCCCTATGGCAGTGTCTATATGACGTCCCGACCGCAAGTGCATAAGGTCAAATTTTAAGGTTTTTTTTATTTTTTAATTATTTTTTTAAAAAATCCAGAGATTTTCAAGTTGGCTCAAATGTTGCCAGAACCCATTTTGAACCCCCTCGAACACATTAGGCCAAAAAAATAACGTATTTTTTCGGATCAAAAATCGCCTAAAATTTACCACTTTCCCATACTGACTCACTATGGGAAAATGGTTCTCTCACTATGGGAAAATGGTTCTGGGATCGAAATTTTGACGATGGGTGTTTTCTAACTCCTCTCGAAAAGTTAGATAACCTCCCAAATTTTTACGGCAGAAAATGAAAAATTTTCCAGACTCTTTTTTTTTGGCACCCCCTTATCCGGTGCGGTGGCGGTCTTTACGGTGCAGTGTGTGGGTCTCTCCTCGCGGTGCGCTGTTCACGCACAACCGCCTTCTTTTATTACTATCATTTTTTTCTTTTTTGAAATGCGTGTGCAGTGAACTCAATGCGTGTGCAGCTGTCAGATTTACAACGAATTCAATACATGTGCAGGGAACTCAATGCATGTGCAGCTCTGAAATTTGCAACAAATTCGAAATGTTCAATCTTCATGTGTGTGTGTACAGATTTCAGTTTCTCTACATGTGCAGGTTTAACAGAGAACGAAAATGCAAGTTCAACAGAGAACTAAAATGCACAAAATTAAAGATGTAGAAAACTAAACTAAGCTAAGAACAGAAAATAAAACGAACATGCAGAAAATTGAAACTGTAAAAATTATCCTCAAACAGAATGACAAAAATGCAAAAACAGGCCTCTCTCTTTTGCACAAAAATTGAAATTTGCAGGTTTAACGCCTACCTCCAATCCTTCCCGTGTGTTGAATCCTTGTCCTGACCTCAAGGGAGAAGCGTAGCTCACCAATCGCACTCAAATTGCAAGACAAATAAAGAGAATTTAACAACAGATTAGTCTTGAATAAATACCAAAATTAGTCCCAAAGCCTGCTCTCCTATCCAACAGTTTTGCAATTGGAGCTTAACAAGGAGTGGTAGTGTGTGTATGGTACTCAACTAATGTAGGCACTCGCTCCCCGACAGCGGCGCCATTGTAGAGGGGTTCTCTCTACGGTGCAATATAGTGCTCATAGAGTACTACCGATCAACAAATGTGCTAAGAAACACAGTGTCAATCCGAGGACTCGACCCGATTAGTGCATGAAGGCTTAACCCATGAGGGACAGTTCACATACATAAACCACCACTTGACGATTCAACCATTCAACACCTTAATCAATCTCTCAATCCCTTAAATCCACTACACTAATCAAGACAACAAGCAATGCATAGAAATCTCTTAATCCCATTCAAACATTGATTAAATCTTAGCTTTCCCTAATGCTGCAAATCCATAAGCATGCATCTACTAACCCACAAGCTTAAGCAAGCAGAGAATGTAACATTCACAAACCCACAAGCTCATAGAGAGTGTCTATCCATGAATAACTCATTGCCAAAGAAGTGGGCAAGAGCTTGCATCAATGGAGACTACACACACACACTACAAGCATGCAGCATGCACAAGAGAAAGAAAGAAGCATTCAACTAATCATAGATTAATCTACTTCAATGATGCTAAAATAGATTAAGAGAATGAAGTGGAGCTATACTCATTGGAGCTTCATGCTCATTAGAGTACAATAGAGAGAGAGTTAGAGAGCTGCCATAGCTTGAGAGCTCAAGAGCTTCACTCAATAGCTTATGAGAATGGCAAAAAACATACACTTTCTTTAGCTAACCTCTCTTTTGTAGAAATGTCACTAACCCTAACCCTAGGCCTCTTTCACACATGGGCGGACAACCCCATAAGTGAGCCTTGCTTAATACACTTAGAACTCTCATTTAGAACCCACATTGGCCTAAAACGATTTACAGTGCACTTTGGCATAAAAATATGGAAAAATTATGTGCGTCTTTATGTTCCCATGGCTACAATCCTGCTCTCCCATTAATTGCTTTTGGCCTCCTTCCATAATCCGTGTTCCCGTGAGTGTTCCCGTGGAACAGTTACATCATGTATGGCTACAGTAGGAGTCCAATTCATGATATAAATTGTTATAGACATAGCCTCAGCCCAATAGCTCTGTGGCATATTCTTCTCAGCCATCAATGCTCGCGCTATCTCTACAATGTGCCTATTTTTTTTCTCAGTAACTCCATTTTGTTGCGGAGTGTATCTGCATGTAAATTGTCTCTAAATGCCATTCTTTTGCAAGAATTCAGAGAACTCATTGGAGAAGTATTCTCCCCCTCCATCTGACCTTATGCACTTCACATGCTTTCATATTTGTTTTTTAGCCATAACTTTGAAATTTTGAAAATGAGTGAACACTTCACTCTTCTCCTTCATTAAGTACACCCACACTTTTCTTGTGTGGTCATCAATGAATGTTACGTAGTACTTGTGGCCACCCATAGACATAGTTTTCGCAGGACCCCATATATTTGAATGCACCCATAGACATAGTCTTGAATGTTACGTAGTACTTGCAGCCACCCATAGACATAGTATTCGCAGGACCAAATACATTTAAATGCACAACATCTAGTATATTCGTGCTCACATTTTTGTCATGTGGAAATACATGTTTTGTTTTCTTTCCAAATTGACATGCACCTTTAACTTTAAACTTAGGCGTCCCTGTCACAATTTGTTTAGTCTGCATAGACTTCATTTTTTGCATTGCACATTTACATGCCCAATTCTCTTATGCCAAATGTCTGTATATCTGCAACAACTCTTGAACCATTTGCAAACATTACAGCACTCACTTCAGGCATATTCACATTCAATGTAAACATTCTGCCCAGTCTATTGCCTTTTGCAACTAACTTGCACTTATCTTTGAAGTCTTCTACATAACAGCCATCAAGGTTAAACTGAACCTGCAAACCCTGCTCAATCATCTGGCCAACAGAAACTAGATTCTTTGTAATGTTTGAAACATGAAGTACATCTGCAAAGTACTTCACTTTACCATCTTGCATAGACAATGGCACATCTCCAACATGGGCAATTGAATGAGGAATGTCATCCCTTGTTTCAACAAAACTTGGTCTTTCAAGACTATCTATTTAGACTCGAGAGAACATTCCCAACTTCATCGTTTTGCTATCAATGATGCTGATCATTGAAGAGAAGAACTTGGGTGAAGATCAATAGTCTTCAATGATGCTGATCATTGAAGAGAAGAACTTGGGTGAAGATCAACAGTCTTCACAAAATAGAAATAGTTCAGAGTAGCAGGCCTTCTACACAAGTGCAGGTAGAGGATGAGGTAGAGGTCATGGATGTGGCCAAGGTGGTGGCCGAACAGGTAGTCAAAATTATGGTCAATAGAAGCAACAGTCCCAGGATTCACAATAATAACATACCGGTGAAAGGGGCGAGTTTAGAGGTAGGGGGAGTCAACGAGGTCATGGTAATTAGCAAAGGTAGCATAATGATACACGAGGCTATTTTTACTATGGTAAGCCTGGGCATGTGCATGCAAATTGCCATAAAAAGCAGAGTGATATGCGAAATAGAAAAGTGTAGCAAAACAACTATGCATCCTCTAGCTGAAATAATGAGGATAATGAGAGGTTGTTTGTTATGTAACATGTGGTTAATGGTGTGTCTGGAAATAATGTAGCAGCATGCAATGATGATGTATGGTATGTTATGCATTGTATTGTGGCTCAAGACCACATAGACACACTTCCACCTTATCATCATCATTAACACAAACACCAATTGATGCAAGGGATTCCACAATGCCCTTGATCTTCAAAGCATAATCATTCACATACATATTCTTCTTTTCCATAGTATGAAGCTCATTCTTCAACTTACTTTTTTGTGCCTTGGTGTTGGTTTTATACAGCTTCACCAAGGTGTCCCATGCCTCCTTAGGTGACTTGGCATCCTGTATATGTCCAATCATAGTGTCCTCTATGTTGATAGAAAGCCAATACATGACTTTCCTTGCTCCTTGATTCCAATCCTTTTATATGTGCAGCAGTTGGATTAATCTTCGATATCTATGGTTCCTCCTCATGTTCACATTCAATATAGTCCCAGTAACCTTTTCCCATCAGGAAATTTGTCAATCTAAACCGCTAAGCATGAAAGTTGTTCTTGTCAAGCTTCTCTGCAACAATTTGGTTTATTCCATCATTTGATATCTTTTCTACAACAAAAATTTACCAGCAACAACAGAACTCTTGCTTGACTTGCACAAACTGTTGTATGCTCTGCATTGGTACTATACTGCACCCAAATTGTCACAACTATTGACCTTACTTTGCATACATACACCCAATGGCAACTTTGAGACCTCTTTGCAGCACACATAGTGTCTGCACAACCAATTGTCCTTCTTGCAGTTCAAAAAATAGAGTTCTGCAAAGAATCCAAACTTAGCCGTAGTGCTAGTGAACGCTACGAACTATAAAACGGAGGTCCAGTCGCACCCGAAATGCCTTTTTGACCTGAAAAATAGTGTCCAATGAACAATATAGAGTTGCCCTATAGCTTCACTGCCGCGAAGAAAACTCCTCAATCAGAGTTTGTTTGTCGATGCCTCCAGAAGAAGAGCTCCTGCTGATGACAAGGGGGTGTAGTAGCCAACACAAAGGGGGAAGAGTAGATGAAGCTCTTAGCCTCGTACTGCTTTCTGTGCTTCTCTTTCTTATCGCTCAGCCCTTAGCATGAACCAAGATCTGATACCATGAAAAGATGCAGGGGAGAAGAGAGCTTGAGCTCTTGCAAGCACACACACACTCACACAAACCCTAGAAGAGAACACACAAGGTGAGAGGCTGAATATTCTTCTTCTTCTTCACACAACAAAAGAGGTCTACAAAGAAGATAAAGTGACTAACACACATAATAGAGTATGGTCCATAATGTGAACACGCTAAGAGGAGTGGGTAGATGTGGATTAGTCTTCAGTGTAGTCTAGCTGTAGAATCTTTGGTGAAGATATGTTGGTTTGCTAGCTACCAAACCCGCTAGTGATATAATGTCGAACGGTCATGCAGGCACCTCGTGAGTGTCAACTCATGTTGAGCTTGACATCTCAACATATTGGACATCACTAACTATGGCAGGTGGGTGTGATATGGGAGCCACACATGAATTTCTTATCTATAATGGGATGTCTCATTGGGCCACATTAGTTAGTCCAACCTAGTTTCCTCCATATGGCAAGCATAATGGATTACTTGATGGATTATCTTGTCTTAATATGAAAAATCTAGGATTACTTGATGGATTATCTTGTCTTGATATGAAAAATCTAGGATTACTTGATGGAGTCTCTTGTCTTGATATGACATATCTAGGATTACTTAATGGAGAGCCTCTGTCTTGTTATGACATCTCGGAATTCACAATCGCACCATTCACTAATATGCATAGATCACACCTACCTCACCTTCACCATATCATGTTCCCCCATACCATTGGCATATCCACATTTACTTCCATTTACTTTCACCATGTTGGTGTTATCATTTATTAATGATAGTCTATCTTTTGAAAGATAGTGCTTGAATATATAAAGTAGCCTTACTTACAGAGAGCTTAATGTTTGATAGGGATGATCATGGACTTCATGTATATACTTTCTTTAGGATTTCTTTAGGTTAGTGGACTACATTGCCATAGACTACTTTTAAGTTGTGGTCATCTAAGTGGTTAGTTGCAAGAAACTAGGGTTGGCAACTCAAGGCATGGAGTGACAACATGGGTGTGGGTCACCATCCTCACATCTCATATGGGAGAAGTTAACCACCATGAAAGCTTGGGCATGAGAGCTCCAAGAAAGATAATAGTCAAATGATCAATAATGTGTGTATGTCTCAAATGCCCATGAGCCCTTTTTAGGGAAACGTATGGAGGAAGGGGAGAAATTGACTATCATAATTAATCTAATTAGATATGTATGCTTGTGGGAGCTAGGGATGGCTATTAGAAATGCTATTGTTTTTTAGAAAGGGATTGTCCATGGGATTGACTTTGAGGAAATCAGACATAAATGTATATATAAATGTTGCTCTATTTATTACATCAATAAACTCAAAAATAATACATATGTTGAACTATTACAGTCATTATAGGGGTATCTTATACATATTGGGTGCAGATGCTAGTACATACTAGGGCAACCTAACATGCATAAAATATGGTGCAGGCGTATGCAAGAAAAGACATCAAAGGGTCACAAAGGGCAAGTAAGAAGAGAAGGCAAAGACTTCAAAAATTTAGACGGAGTTGGTATCTCAAAGTGAAGCAGCTTGTATACACCTACTTTGACCTCTTGGAAAATCATGTGGGGAAGAGACCTAATGCAAAAATCTCATAGAGAAAAGAGTACATGGAGGAACATACTCCAAAAGGGTTTTTAACTAAGCCGATTCTACAAGCCTGCAAGTAGTTGGGATTCATATTAGATGGGATGAATGGTATTCTGTCTTTGAAGATATGATGTGGGATAAAATATGTAAATGGCTAAATGAAGATCGAATATTGTGCAGTCTGTTTGGTTTTGAAATCATCACATGTATATGGGTAACTTTAGAGAGATGAAAGGATGGTCATGATGTGATAGACCTTATATAATATAATATATATTTCTCAAAAAATAGTTAAAAAATGAAATTATTTCTAAAAGAAATCTCCACATTGTCTTAAAGCACCCTAGAACTTAATATTGTACACATGTAATGGTTTTTTAATGATATTGTAGTAGTGCTTCATAATGTTGACAAACTCAATTATGCAAAGAGGGTATAAATTTGGCTACTGAAGGAATAAACAAGTCTTCATTGTGTGCATTACTATTGAAGATTTTGATATCTCTAAAGGCTAATGTCTTCTATTATTATGAAAAATATGAGTGTGACTCAAGTAGCCTAAAAAAAAACTTTAGAATGAACCCTATCAAGATATGATATATTAAACAATCTCATCTTATGAATGAACCCTACCAAGATATGATTTGCTAAAGATCGGGATGCTATAAAGACTAATGCTATTTTTTTATTTGTGGAGATATGTTCATTTGATTAATAAACCGATGCATTTGTTCATTAAATAAGACAATATCAATGTTCTTCTTTTAAATGCAGATTAATTCCTTTTGCTAAATTTCTTTCTTTTTGGATAAATAATCCCCTAAGCCTAGCTTCCAAGAAAGATATCATATCATCTTCTTTCTTTTTGGATAAATAATCCCCTATGCCTAACTTCTAAGAAAGCCATCAAATCACCTTCATGTGGGTGGTAAGTCAAACTAGGTTTGTACATGTGGTTTTCAAGAATATATATATATCGTTTCCTATAACTTAAAAAGATTTAAATACCACCACTACAAAGTCTATTCCTTTAAATCTTAAACATTGTATTATTTTATGTTAAAATACATTTTTCAAGATTAAGACTTGTAAAAGGGTTTTGATCACCTTTATAAACATGTGAATCTACACCATATATAAATGATGTTCTTGCCACATGCACACAAGTTCATACAGTTTTAAATTAATGCTTAACTTTATGTTAAATCTTGAAAATGGTCAACATTTAAAACTTGTAAAAGGGTTTTGATCACCTTTATAAACATGTGAATCTACACCATATATAAATGATGTGCTTGCCACATGCACACAAGTTCATACAGTTTTAAATTAATGCTTAACTTTATGTTAAATCTTGAAAATGCTAAACAACAGAAAAATGAATTAAAACCTTTTTGAAATAGATGATGTGATATAAATTACCTGTTTAATGTCTTCCAAGTACATAACATGTGATCCACATATAGAACTTTGCTATTATATAGAATATGAAACGAAGAGGATAGACACAAAATTAGCACCCTCTAATGTGGCAGGTAGGATTCATACAATACATCGCCTCCTATAAATTATACGGATTAGTTTTTATTGAGAGTCATGAAAGTATGAATCTTTTGTGTGCCATAAAGTATAAGAAGACCTAAACATTTCAATGTGAAAAACAAATGAATGCTTTGCAATGCAATAGAGTACAAAAATACCTAAACTTCAATGTGAAAAAAAAAAATCAATGTCTAAAATGGTATCTTTTTGTGAAGATTGCACTTGTTTATTTTTATTCTTCCAATGCATTTGCCATGTCATAAGGCACATACATACCCATCATTTTTTTGAAAGCCACAGCTAGAGAAAGCAATTAATAAAAATTTAATTTTCCACTAAACATTAGGGAGCATGTGAGTATTTAAAATAATTGGGCCCATGTGTCAATATATAACATCAAATGCTTCATGGCATGTATGATAATAAGTAGCATTGAAGAGTTTTTTTACTTCCTGTCTCCAATTTGGAGCTAACGTTTTCCTTAAGAAATTAGTAATAATCTTCCAAGGAGAAATTTTGTCAAGATTGTTGCATTTCCTTTATGCATATGAAGCTTGGTTAAATTGTGTATACACAATGGGTAGGAAGGTTTTCCGATGCAAACATATTTGCACAAGTGGTAAAAAAGGTATGTAAGTTTACCAATTTTTATGCAAAGACATTCGTTTCATAGAAAAAAGTATTTCCCAAGGGGTGATGCACCCATATGGTGTTCCAATCATGTACTAAGCAAGTGAATCACATCCCCCATCTCCCTTATAGTGGGTTTTATAAGGAATGATTCCATGTACAAGGGTTTACATGCAACTAAATACATGATAGCTTTGAGGAACCAAAAAAAGGGTGGTGCACCTATTTAATGTTCCCAACGTGTACTAGTGCATCATCTCCCTTCCCTTGTAGTGAAATTTGTGAGGAGGGTTTTTAACATGGCTGGTTCCAAGTACAATGGTTTACATGTAACTTAAAAAGGGTCATTTCAGGGTGGGGCACCCATACAATGTTCCAAACATGTACTAAGCAAGTGCATCATCTCCCCCTCCCTTGTAATGAGTTTTGTGAGGGATGTTCCATGTGCAAGGGCTTACATGTAAGTCAATGCATAAAATATTTAAGCAACAAATTAAGGAAATAGTACTAAATCATGTTTGTTTATTGATCATATTGATGTGCTAGCTAGTATGGATTTGATATAATTTTTGTGCTATAGCATCTTTATAAGGTTTCTTTCATAAAACCAAGCATGTTCATTACATTGAAAAAACATGGTTAGTTGAAATCATCAATATCTAAGGAACATTCCAATGTAAATGTGATTACATGGACCCTAATCAACTCCATGATGGCCAAATTATTTAAAGGTTAACTCATAATATCTTGTTGTATTGTATTTATGTATACTACTCAAACCCCTTCTGTTAGGCAATCTTATTTAACCTAATCAAATCTTGTACTCAATACTTCAATGCAAATGACCATAAAACCATGGACTTTTAATTGGGAGTAAACATGGGATTTAAAGATTCTATGTGACCTTAGTAGGTAAAGAGCATATCTTGATAAGGACCATAAAACCATAACATATTAGGATTTAAAGATTCTATGTGATCTTGGTAGGTAAAGAGCACATCTTGCTAAGGACCATAAAACCATAAGTGTTAGAATTTTAATTGGGAGTAAACATGAGATTCATAGATTCAATGTGACCTTAGGTAAAGAGCACATATGCTGCTAGGAAGGGAATGGATAGTATCCTTCGATTGCTACATAAGCTAGAAAAGGCAAACCACAATTCTAGAGTTCTCAATTGAACTCATAACATTGACTATGGTAGGATGAGGAAACCTTGAACAACATAAAAACCCAAGATTTTCCATTCATATTTGCCTCATCATCCAAAAAAGCAGCTTATAAACCTAAACAAGCTCTAAAACTTGGCAAGACAATAACCGAAACCCCACCAACAAAGAAGACGTATAATATCCCCACAACAGCAAGCACCATTACTAGTTAAAGATGGACACCGAAGGAACAAAACCATCCAAAGCCTCAATCAAAGATGATGCAATAGAATAACTTACTCAAGACCTTAAATAGTAATATCCCCACAAGGCCTTAAATAGTAATATCCCCACAAGGAACTACTTTGGAACAAGAAGAAGCTCTACAAGGACCTACTTTGGAATAACAAGAAACTCCACAAGGACCCTTGAATCACTAATAGCCCCACAAGGACCTACATTGGAACAAGAAGAGGCTCCACAAGAACCTACTAGCTCCATACAAAACAAGAGAGACCTAATAATAGCCCCTTAAGGACCTATTTTGGAACAAGAAGAATTTCCACAAGAACCTACTAGTTCCTGACAAAACAAGCCAAAAAAAGACTATTAGAAGATTTTTTTTAAAGGCAAAGACACAAAAGAACCTCTTCGTAAAGTGCCCTCTACATTGATATTATAGGTAGATAAGCAAGAAAAGACTTCCAAAAATTGAGAGGTACCATAAGAACCTAATTTGTGAGGAACTACAATTGAAAGTCCCTAATTTCTAGCTCTAGGACTCAAGGCCTATAGGTATGTTCCTTCTCCCATATCTTGGACTAAAGTCCTAAAGGTACGCATAGGAGTAAAGGCTAAAGAATACCTTGGACTCAATTCCAAACATTATACCACAATTGTAGCTCTAGGAATCGATTTCTAGAGGTACGCATTAGACTTACATACAAAAACCATCCAATTCTTCTCCTAGCTCTTGGACTCAGGTCCTAAAGGTACACATAGGAGAGTTTAAACAGTGGGTCATGAATATTGGGAATGGAGTGGATTGTAGAGATAATAATACGATGGTGACACTACCAAGTAATATGGTCTTGCAAAGATCGACTGTTAAAGACTTGGTACATTGGGTATACTTTGAATTGGCTATCACTACGACATATGCTTCATACTTTAATGAGCGTGTTATTCTTGCTCCGATAAACAGTCAAGTGGATATTGTGAATAAGACAGCTTTGGATGCAATGTCTGGTGAGCCTAAGCAATATTTCAGTGTAGATTCAATTCTTGAAAATGATGAAAATTCATTCCTATACTCCACAGAATTTTTGAACAACACAATCGACCTTCGGGGCGGATATCCACCTCACTGCTTGGTTTTAAAGTTAGAAGCTCCTGTTATTTTGCTTCGTAACTTGGATCCAAGACGTGGACTCTGTAATGGTACACGGATGATATGTAAGGCCTTTCACTCTAAAGTCTTGGAGATTGAAATCATCACTGGTACTAAAGTTGGTGAAAGAGTATTTCTTCCACGGATTACCTTTATATGCAGCGAGGCCCAACTAACATTCACCATGAGGCGGAGACAGTTTCCCGTGCGGCTAGCATTTGGCATGTCAATAAACAAATCACAAGGCCAAACCCTAAATGTCTTGGGATTGTATTTGGTGACTCCAGTGTTTACTCATGGGCAATTGTATATCGCGTTGTCAAGAGCACGGTCTCCTCATGCTGTGAAGGTGTTACTTGAGGATAACGCTAATGTGGAGTGTTCATTTGATGATCTTCAAAGTTATACACCTACAACAAACAATATTGTTTATAAGGAGATCTTGATGACTTCAGAGTGACAAGTGAGGTTTCTTATTTAAGTTCTGCAATTTGATTAATTTTGTTGTGATTTCTTTTTTTATACATATTTGTCCATGGTAAAAGTACCTATTTTTGTTGTTTATGTTTTGACAGACATGTCTAAGATTACCTTTACATTGGACATGCCTTTGTCGAGGATAGTAGGTGAGTTATTCTCTATATTTGCATAACTTTTCTTGATTACAAAGTATGGAACATGACATTCTATACTGATATCTGTCTGTACAGAGCCACCGCTATGGTCAGCTCCTATTACTGCAGGTCACGTAGCAAGGATTATGATTGATGCTTATAGGGATGGGTAAGTATAAGTGTAATTGTTAGGCATTATATAAATATTTTTTGAACCTATATATAAATAATTGTATAACCTATTTGTTATGCTTTGATTTTAAGATATTGCATGACATTGATACGTTTATGGTAAGAGTAGTCGAGACGAAGGCATCGAGATGTACGGGATCGGTGTTCCTGTGATGAGGAGTGGGGTGTCTATTTGTTTTGGAGAGAGATGGACAGATGCTTTGCATCATTTGAGGGGTATTCATCAGTACCCGATGACTGGTTGTTTCTTACATCCATCATGACCATTGGTATTCGTTATGGGTTTTATACTAGAGCTCCTCATGTACCATCCACTCGATGTTCTATTGTACGAGGTAATTTTGATTATGTTTTTCTATTATAAGATTTTTTTGAGATTTTATGTGTCGTTATGTACAGGTCCTTTTGAGATTTGATTTATCATTGTTTCGTTTGTGCAGGTCCTTTGCATTCATCGAGATAGTAGAGCATGTGCGGGATGGATCACCGCTTTACAATAGAGAGTGTATTGTGAGGAGACAAATGAACGATCCTTCTCATAAGAGAAGAATTCAATTTGTTGATTATGACATTACTGACTGAGAATATGTATTTTGTGGTGCATTTTGAGAATATGTAATATTGGTCATTTTTTGCATCTTCGTATGCTATATTACTATGATATTTTTGTTTTCGCTATAAATCTACGAGACATGGATGTTATTTTGAGATATGTATATATGAAGTCACTTGAAATAATGTATTGTGTTTACTTAAAACATGACCTAAATTGGAGAAACTGAGCCTATTTTTTTTGGAACTCTAACCTGGCTGCAGCAACGCGGGGGTCCAATACTAGTAATACATTAAAAAGCAAATTACCCAGCCCTCCCTCCCTCCCTCCCTCCTCCTCCTCCTCCTCCTCCTCCTCCACACACACACACACACACACACACACACATAGATAAATGTTAGATAGGTGTCATCTCCAGATAGTGTCACACTAGCGGCACACTCTTTAGCCTCTAGGCATTTTTGGGATTTATAGCATTCATTTCCATTTTTTCCTATTTACACACATTTTTGGGTAGAGGAAAGGGTGGAGGAACTTTTCTATATATATGAGGCATTGTAGCTCATTTCTAATCAAGTTGGCTAGTGGTTCATTGATGAGTACATTGTCTCTTCTCTCATCTCTTCTTTCTCACATGGTATCAAAGCAAGGTGGTGGCACACATAGAGCCTCCTTATCCTTCTTCCTCTCTACCTCTAGTCCTCTTCAACAACCCCGCTTTCAATTGCGTTTTTTCATTCTTGATTATCTGCTAAACGGATGCATTTTTGAGGATTATGCCCTCCACACCTACTGGAATCATCGTGGTCTACAACTTTGCAGAAGAAAGTTTTCGCAAATTCCTCACCGTTTTTGAGTTATTCTTTGCAAACTGCCTGCATGCAGAATTTCTGCTTGCGTTTTTTTGCAGAAGCCCTTAAATTCTTGATTATCTACTAAACGGATGCGTTTTTGAGGATTGTGTCCGTGAGACCTATTGGAATCATCGTGGTCTACAACTTTGCAGAAGAAAGTTTTCGTAAATTCCTCACCGTTTTTGAGTTATTCTTCGCAGACTGCCTGCATGCAGAATTTCTGCTTGCGTTTTTTGCAGAAGCCCTTACTCATCATCCTTGCACTCATTCAATGATGCAAGAGGCTTCAAACCAGCCCCTTACCATCCTCTACAAGTGTGTTTTTAAAGCACTTCAATCCGAGCCCTACAACTCTACTTGCGATGAAAACATTGCCAACTAGTTTTCCCTACATGCGGTAGCATTTTTTTTGGAGGCTTCTTGTGGAGAGATTTCTTGGCTGCATTTTCATCATCAACTTCAGCCCTCTTCATGGTGTTTTGAGGTACATATTCATCCTCTTTTCTACACCTTTCTACCGGCTGAAAATTCCACTTTGTTACACACTTTGTGTTTGCGTTTTTGTGGACAATCAACTCCTCCATACTCCTTCTACCTAAGGCTACATTCTCAGCCCTCTTTTGGTGGTTTCTACGGAGTCTATTTGTTCATATATCGGCTGCATTTTGTGGCTGTGTTTTTGCACTATCTTTGTGCATATTTTGGAGATACTTCCTTGGTGTGGACAGCCCATCTCTTGGCTGCATTTTTTGGAGGTACGACACTTCTTCCCTTGTGTTTTGCCACCCTCCACTCCCTATGGGATCTCGGAAGTCCTCTACTCCAAAAGACAAAGGCAAACTTGAAGATACTATGGATCCTACATCTCCTACGACGGTTGGACCGGCAACTACTACAACAGAAGTTGGTGCAATTCCTTCTTCGATAGGTGCTTCTACTTTCTCTTTTCCGTCGTATCCATTACCTTCTACGGATTCTTTGTCCTTTATGCCTTCCTATCCACATACTTCTATGCCCTCTATGGTATATCCCCCTACATCATCTATGCCTTTTATGGCAACTTCATCTACTATGATTCCTTCTTCTACTACTTCCACTACTACTCCTCTCCCCACTCAATCATATCAGCCCTTTAACCCATTCACTCAATCTTTAAGCCTTCCAAGTCTTTCCGATTCACAAAAGCTTACCCCAAACAACTACCACAGTTGGTCCTTGTTTATGCAACTTCTTTTGGAAAGCACCGGGGTGTGGTCTATAATCACTTCTCATATGGTGCCTTCTCAATATCAAACCTATATGGATGCACGGGCCAAAGCTTTACTTGTGCATGGCATGTCTACATCGGTTGTGTCTCAATTTCTCTCTACAAGGAGTACGGCTCAACAATTATGGCACACTATATAAATGCAATATGGAAGACTTTCAGCGGTTAAGATGGCTAAGTTGGAAGAAGATTTGGATAAGCTTTCTATCTCCGAATCTGACAACATAGTGGAGAAGCTTGGAGAATTCAATCGAATCAAGTGGCAAATTGAAGAGTTTGGTACATTGATAAGCAATCCGGTCCACAAGCTACTTGGTAAATTGCCTTCTTCTTTTGAATCGTTCAAAGATAACATCTTTCTTCAAGTTCCTTTCCCTTCCTTTGAAGAGACTATGGGTCTTCTTCATGGGATAAGTGCCTTACGCAAGCAAAACAAAAAGGACTCGGCTTTTGTAAGCCAAGGCAAGGACAAAGGCAAAGGCAAGGGGAATGATCAACGCAAAGGCTCTAATTCCAATGCTAAAGATTCTTCAACCAAAGGCGACAAGGACAAATCAAAGGATTCTTCCAAGGAGTGCACTTTCTGTGGTCGTAGTGTGGCCATACGGAGGATCGTTGTTTTGCTAAGAAGGCGGCATCCAAGAAGGTAAAAGCTGAACTTGAATCCAAATCTAAGGGTTCTTCTACATCAACATCTTCTCACGACAAAAACAAAGACAAGAAGGAAGACGGTAACGCCAAGATTGCATATGTTACTATGTCTTCTACTTCTTCATGTGACACATCAATTGTGGTAACCAAAGATCTTGATACGCATACTGCGGATGAGTGGATTGCCGATAGTGGTGCTACCTCTCACATGATGAATAGTGCTTCCTTATTGGAAAACTATAAGTCTATCTCTTCATCAGTACACATTGGTGATGCTTCGTCTCTCCCTGTGATTGGTATTGGTGATGTTTCTTTTGGAGATGCTATCTTACATGATGTTTTGCATGTGCCTAAGATGTCTGCCAACTTATTTTCTATCTCTAAGGCTACTTCTAAAGGTCTTGGGGTTTACTTTGATGATGAAGTGATTGAAATCATTGATAGACAGTCACTTTCTTATGTGGCACATGGTTATCAAAATGTTGGGCTTTATCATATAAGCTCTTTTACAGCATAGTTGCCACCACATGAGTCTCATCTTCATCAATTATTTGCTTCTCCTAAAGCATTTGTTTCTAATGAAGATAGTGATCTATGGCATTTCCGCTTTGGCCATGTTCCTCTTGCTACTTTGCAACATCTTGTCTCACATGACATGGTTATAGGTCTACCAAAGCTTCATAAACCTCGCCATCATATTTGTTCTTCTTGTGCTCAAGGAAAGTAACATCAGGCTTCTTTTCTAGAGGAGGCTACTCATAGGGCCACACGCATACTTGAGCTTACTCATGCTGATCTTGCAGGACCTATGGAAGTACAATCGCTTGGTGGATCCAAGTATTATATGCTTCTTGTGGATGACTTCTCTCGCAAATCATGGGTTTATTTCTTATCTAAGAAATCTGATGCTCTTTCTCAAATTCTGAATCACCTTGGATGTTCATCTTCTTCGACACTCATCTACTCAGATTCACAGAGTGCTATTGCTTTAGCCAAAAATCCAGTTATTCGAGGATGATCCAAACACATTGATGTTCATTTTCATTTTGTTCGTGATTGGATTTCTGAAGGTCGCATTCAGCTTGAGTATTGTCCTACCAAAGATAATGTTGTTGATTTGTTTACTAAGCCTCTTCCTCGACCTACCTTGGTTTATCTTCTTCAGCGCGTTGGCGTTGGTCCTCCCATCTGGACCTAAAGAGGAGGTGTTGGATAGGTGTCATCTCCAGATGGTGTCACACTAGTGGCACACTGCCTCTAGGCATTTTTGGGATTTATAGCATTTATTTTCATTTTTTCTTATTTACACATATTTTTGGGTGGAGGAACTTTCCTATATATATGAGGCATTGTAGTTCATTTCTAATCACGTTGGCTAGTGGTTCATTGATGAGTTCTTGAGTACATTGTCTCTTCTCTCATCTCTTCTTTCTCACAATAAATACATACACACACACATATATAATATGTATGTATATATGTATCTATAGGTATGTAAGCATGTATATATAAATAGATCTGTATGTATGTCAACGTACACATGTATGTGCATGCACGCACACGTACATGATACATGCACACAAACGCACACTCGCACTCATGGACACACGTGCATACACAGAGATATGCACACTTACTTGCACACACACTCAAGCTTTCATATACACATACATGCGTGTACATGCATACAAGCACATATATATACACACATATATGAAAAGATGCAGGGGGGAAGAGAGCTTGAGCTCTTGCAAGCACACACATACACACTCACAAAACCCTAATAGAGAACACACAATGTGAGAGGCTAAAATCTTCTTCTTCTCTACTCAACACTCAACACACCATATACAAGATAAGAGTACACATAATATGAAAGGTACTCAACCACCCAATCAGCATCTGTGTACCCATGTACACATATCTCTGTCCCAGTCTCATAGAATAGTCCACAATGCAAAGTAGACCTCACATACCTCAGTATGCATCTCACTGCATCCAAATGCGGTTTTCGTGGAACACTGACTCACCAACCCAACAGCATAGCTCAAATCTGGTCTGGTGATCGTCATGCGCCTATACATAGTAGGATCCTCCAAGATCTCTCCTGAATCTGCACTCAACTTGCCATTTTGATCCAATGGCACGGAAATAGGCTTACAGCCTGTCATACCATACTTGTACAACATGTCCAAGCCATACTGTCTCTGCAGTAATCCAATACCATGTGGTGACCTAATCACCTCAATGCCCAAGAAATATCTAAGCTCCCCTAGATCCTTCATCTCGAACTTCTGTCTAAGCAAGATCTTTACACCAAAGATCTCTGCATCATGGTCCCCTGTAACGATTAAGTCATCTACATAGATGAGAACAAGCACAACCCCTCTATCACCATGTCTCACATACAGCGAGAAATCTGCATTGGCTACATGAAAGCCAATAGTGACAAGATATTCAAAAATCTTGTCAGACCATGCTCTTGGTGCTTGCTTTAAGCCATACAAGGCTTTCTTCAACCTGCAAACATGCTCGGGGTGACCCACATCCTCATAACCAGGTGGCTGCAATATATACACCTCTTCCTGCAAATCCCCATGCAAGAATGCATTCTTTACATCCATCTGATGTAAAGACCATTGCTTTGACGCAGCCACTACTATCACAACTCTCACTGTTGCTATCTTGGCAACTGGGCTGAAAGTTTCCTCATAGTCAATGCCATATGTCTGCACATACCCTTTGGCTACCGATCTAGCCTTGTACCTGTTTATGCTTCCATCACTGTTATATTTAACTTTGTACACCCACTTGCATCCAATGGCTTTCTTGCCTTCAGGCAATTGCACTAAATCCCAAGTTTCATTTCCATATAGTGCATCCATCGCCTTATCCATAGCTTTCTCCCAATACACATTTCCATAGCTTTCTCCCAATACACATTTCCAACAGCCTCATCAATGCATGTGGGCTCAACAACCTGCACAACCTTTGCCATATATGCATAGTGATGTGCCACATAACCATCATATGTAAATCTCTGCACAGGGTTTTTCACTCTCCCAGATCTTCGCAGCTTTTCATTCATGGCTTCCATAGCCTTCTTTACACCAGGTGTTCTCATAACTGGGATCCCAAGCTCCTCATCAAGGCTCATATCTGAGCCTCTAGACTCTCCATCAACACGAGAACCACTTTCTCTTTTCCTTTACGTGATGTACTAATCATATTTGCAGGACTGGTATTATGACGCAGTCTGCCACTCCATGGTCTATCAACAGACCCACTAGATGAGGACTCTCCTGGTCCACTCAAAGACTGTGATTGCTGACCGGCATTCTGTGTAACCACACTCCCACTCACATCAGCCCCAACAGCTTCTTTTTCAGCAGCATACTAGCTGCTCATCTCATCAAAGACAACATCCTTGCTTACCCTCAACTCACGTGTAGCAGGGTTATAACACCTGTATCCCTTTTGCTCAAGGGAATATCCAATAAACACACATTTTTCAGCTTTTGGATCCAGCTTAGTTCTCAGCTCATCTAGCGCATGCACATATGCAATGCATCCAAAGACTTTCAGATGAGACAAATCTGGTTTTCTGCCAGTAAACCTCTCCTCTGGAGTTACATCATGTATGGCTGCAGTTGGAGTCCTGTTCATGATGTATACTGCTGTAGAAACAGCCTCAGCCCAATAGCTATGCGGCATATTCTTCTCTTCCATCAATGCTCGCACAATCTCAGCAATGTGCCTGTTTTTCTGCTCAGCAACTCCATTTTGCTGCGGAGTGTATCTGCATGTAAATTGTCTCCGAATACCATTCTACTTCAAAAATTCAGAGAACTCATTGGAGAAGTACTCTCCCCCTCCATCTGACCTTAGGCACTTTACATATTTCCCTGTTTGTTTTTCAACCAAAACTCTGAAATTCTGAAAGTGAGTGAACACCTCACTCTTCTCCTTCATGAAATATACCCACACTTTCCTTGTGTGGTCATCAATAAAAGTCACATAATACCTGCAGCCTCCTATAGACATGGTCTTTGTAGGACCCCATACATCTGAATGCATAACATCTAGTGCATTTCTGCTCACATATCTGTTACGTGAAAAAACATGCTTTGTTTGCTTTCCAAATTGGCATGCTTCACATATTCTCTGCATACCTTCCACTTTAAACTTTGGCAGCCCTGTCACAATTCCTTTAGTCTGCATAGACTTCATTCGCTGCACATTCACATGTCCAATTCTTTTGTGCCAAATGTCTGTGTCTGCAACAATTCCTGTATCATTTGCAAACATCGCAGCACTCATTTCAGGCATGTCTACATTCAACGTAAACATTATGCCCACTCTGTTGCCTTTTGCAACCAACCTACACTTGTCTTTAAAGTCTTCAACATAACAACCATCAGGGTTAAACCGAACCTGCAAACCCTGCTCAATCATCTGGCCAACTGAAACCAAATTCTTTGTTATGTTCGGAACGTGAAGTACATCTGCAAGGTACTTCACTTTGCCATCCTGCATAGACAATGGCACATCTCCAACATGGGCAATTGGATGAGCAGTGTCATCCCTTGTTTCCACAAAACCTGGTCTTTCTGGGTTTTTCATCTCCTTGAACCACTCCCCATGACTTGTCATGTGGTTCGAAGCACCTGAATCCACATACCATACATCATCTTTTTGTGCTGCATCAACATTTTCAGACATGGCATTCACGACATGCTGCATAACAAACAACCTTTCATTATCCTCATTATTTCTACTTGAGGATGCATAGTTGTTTTGCTGCACTTTCCCATTTTGCATGTTAGCCTGCTTCTTATAACATTCTGCATGCACATGTCCAGGCTTACCACAATAATAGCATTCACGTGCATCATTATATTGCCTTTGCCAATTTCCACGGCCTCTTTGACTCCCCCTGCCTCTGAATTTGCCTCCCACCTGCGTGTTGTTGTTGTTGTTGTTGTGTATTCTGGGACTGTTGTTGTTGTTGCTGCTGTCCATAATTCTGATTACCTATTCGGCCACCTCCTTGACCGCGTCCACGGCCTCCTCTACCTCGTCCTTTTCCTGAACTCGTGTAGAAGGCCTGTTGCTCTGAACTGTTTTTGCTTTGTGAAGACTGTTGGTCTTCACCCAAGCTCTTCTCTCGATAATCAGCATAGACACCAAATCTGTAAAGTTGGGAATGTTTTTCCGAGTTTGAATAGACGTCTTGAACGCCTTGTATTGTGGCCTGAGACCACGTAGACAGACCTCCACCTTATCATCATCATCTACTGACACACTAATAGATGCAAGGGATTCCACAATACCCTTTATCTTCAATGCATAGTCATTCACAGACATGCTCTTTTTCTCCACAGTATGAAGTTCATTCTTCAACTGTATCTTACGTGCCTTGGTATTTGTTTCATAAAGCTTTACCAAGGTGTCCCACGCCTCCTTGGGGGACTTGGCATCCTGAATGTGCCCAATCATGGTGTCATGTATACTAATGGAGAGCCAATACATAACTTTCCCAGCTCCTTGGTTCCAGTCTTTAAACTCTTTCGCATCTACAGCAGTCGGATTTATGTCCGGTATCCCCGGCGCCTCTTCATGCGCACCTTCTATGTAGTCCCAATAGCCCTTTCCCATTAGGAAATTCGTCAACCTGAACCTCCAAGCATGGAAGTTATTCTTATCAAGCTTCTCAGCGACAATCTGGGTTATCCCATCATTTGACATCTTGGTAAACACACAATTTTACCAAAAACAGCACTCTGGTTTATCCTGCACAAACTGCTGTATTTTCTGCAGCGGTACTGTAGTACTCTCAAATGTCACAGCCAGTGACTTCAATATGCATACATACACCCAATGGCAACTGTAGACCTCTTTGCAGCACCCACAGTGTCTGCACAGTCAATCTGTCTTCCTGTAGTTCTTAAAACAGAGTTCTGCAGAGAATCGATGACTTACTCGCAGTGCTCGAAATTGCCTGCTTTCTGAAAAACGGAGGTCCAGACGCGCCCGAAACGCGTTTTCGGCCCAGAAAATTTTATCCAATAGGACATAATAGTTGCCCTATAGCTTTACTCCTCGAAGAAAGCTCCTCAATCAGAGAAAGTTTGCCGGTGCCTCCTGTAGAGCTCCCGACAAGGGTGTAGTCACCAACACAAATAGGGAAGAGTAGTTGGAGCTCTTACCCTCGTACCGCTTCCTGTGGTTCTCTTGCTTGTAGCTCAGCCCTTAGCACGAACCAGGCTCTGATACCATGAAAAGATGCAGGGGGGAAGAGAGCTTGAGCTCTTGCAAGCACACACACACACTCACAAAATCCTAATAGAGAACACACAAGGTGAGAGGCTGAAATCTTCTTCTTCTCTACTCAACACTCAACACACCATATACAAGATAAGAGTACACATAATATGAAAGGTACTCAACCAATACATACACGGGTTCTCTATAGTGTGAACCCAACTAAATGAGCTGGCGCTATAACTATGCCAGTCTCTAGAATGGCTGTCACACAGCCTGTCATCCCACTGGCCGCATATCACCCAAGATCTCACCAACCATGCCAGTGGTGTAAGTGTGGGGTCTATCCCCCAGGCGGGTCATCAGTGTCCACCGCCTCACTAGACGAGCTCGATATCTCAACAACATACACTCACATTCACAAGTACATGTGCACACACATGCGTGCACACATGTATACATAGATGTAAGCTCATACACATTTGCACATGGTACATGCACACACTCACACACACATGCACATGCACGTACACACACATAGATAAAAAATGATGTACATGGATATATTCACATGGTCACACACGTACATGCACACACTCGCACATGGATACACACAAACACAAACATACATACCACGTACACCATACACACACTAGCATATACGCACAATTAAGAGGCTTACACGACACATATGCACATGAAGTCAACATTACACAATCACGTATACGTGTGTATGTGCACACACAATCACACACATTAGCGTGGAAAAGAAAACACAAAAGACATTGTATGTAAGATACACTTATTTA